>NC_041387.1:561999233-562022405 GCF_002162155.2 Triticum dicoccoides | reverse complement strand
TTTTCTCCTGCGATCCCCACGCCACCGCCCCACCACTGCCGGCGACCACCGCCCCCACCCTGAACCCTAAGATAGATAGTGTGGTACCTCTCCGGCGAGCCCCCCTCCCCGATGTGGCTAGTTCTTCCTTAACTCCGGCGAGCCCCCCACCACCTGAAAATTGACTGACCCAAAAGTCGATTCAGTCGACTGAAGTGTAGCTAATTTGGAGCAGCATCGCAAGCAAGAGCAAGAGCAAGAGCAGCAGCGCGAGCAAGAGCAATAGCAAGAGCAGACCAGGCAGGGGACCGAGAGCAAGAGCAGAGCAGCAGCACGAGCGAGAGCTAAAGCAGCAGCAGCTCCTACTGATCTGGACGTCGTCGCCGAGGGAGCGACGTCGAGAAGGAAGTGGCCGGCAACGCCGCCGTGGATGGAGCCGCATTGTGTTGGCTCGGGACCGAGCACTGGTAGCACCGTGAGATCGAATCAAGAAGAAAATGCGGCGATTAGTGTACAACCTCTTTGGTGGCGCTGATTAGGCCGCAGCTTCATCCGAGGAAATGGTGATGATGATGCTCTTCCGATGGTGCAGGTGAAGACGACGGTGTGGGAATGGAGGTGGCGTGAAATATGAGGGGAACATCGTGGCAGCTCCTTGGAGGTGAAGAACGGGGTGGCTAAACTGATAGGACAATCAGATCAATGATGGATCCTCATCCGGTACGGTGGATGAGGCACGTTGAGCTGTTGCTATGGACAATGTCATTGGGGAAGAGGCTCCGGCTGGGAGGCGGACGGAGGAGGGTGTGGGGCTTCACAGGTTTTCGCGGCCTCGGTGTATGAATGGTTGGGCGGATGGGATGGGAGTGGGGAACCATGGCTTAGGGATGCGCTTGTCCGAAATGTGGGGTCAGTTATGAAAGTACCCCCACCGATTTGAGGCGGTTCTTTCGGTTTAGGGGTATAACAGGCATTTCGCGTGGCGAGATTTCACAGGAGGTGGGAGTTTTCATGCGTGTTGTAATTTTGGAATAGCAAGGAGCGAGTTGAGAAGGAGGGAGTTGTCGGAGCACAACGATATCTTAATTATTTCGGGCTAACAAGGCGCGGGTTGAAATTTCCGGACAAGCCTAACGTGTACTGTACCAAATCAATTCACACTACAAATGTCATTCAAAACTTTGGATTCATGTTATGTTCAATTAAAATATTTCACTACATGTATAATGCATGCAACCTAGTACTCAAATGAACGTTTTAGTGCATTTCAAACATATATACTACGACTTCAATATGAACTAAATTTGAATTTGTTTCTCTCACTACAAAAAAAATACACTTCCGTGATGATACGTGTTTGTCACAGTAGGTCGCGTTTTTTGTCATGCATGTACATCCATGACAAATTTATGACATAATCAAGATAGTCATACCTGTGCTGTCGTAGAAGTGTTCCATGATATTACCAAAATTATCATCACGGAAGTGTCCACTTCCCTGACGATAAATCACGCGTCACAGAAGTGCTTTTGTCAAGGGTGACCGACACGTGGCATCCACCGTAACGGAACGCTGTTAAGCTATTGGGTCAGGTTTTGGATCCGATAACTCGTTAACAGCCCCGACCAATGGGGATTTTCCACGTGTAAAATCATCATTGGCTGGAGGAAACACGTGTCGGCTCATCATTGGGACAGATGTCATCCACTCACTGGACAGAAGGCGCCTATGGTACGTCGACACGTGGCACGGCCCAACAGAGGCCCATTCCTATGAAAAGGCCGGCCCGTTTGACTTGGTCAAAAGGTGGCGGGCCGGCCCATGGAAAGCCTGTTAACGGCCTGTTCGCATATAGACCATTTACCGCCCGCTAACCCAAGGCCTGTTACGGCCTATCCAAATTAGGCCCAGTAGCGTCATCTGGGCCATCCAATATGATTCCAGCCCATTTTCACTTCTGGCCCATGTATGGCCATGACGTCTATCGGCCCATATGAGGCCCTATGTAACTCTTGGCCTATTAACGACCCATGGTGAAACTGGCCCGCAATGAACAGTGTATCACTTTACACCCATTAACGGCCCATGGTGAAACTGGCCCATAATGAACAATATATCACTTTATACCCATTAAGGGCCCGTTATTCAGTTGGGCCGTTTCCAGCAAATGTTATCTTTCGACCTTCTCAGAGCCCATTTATTCTTGGGCTCATTTCCAGCATTCGTTTACTTACGGCCCGTTACTGTCATTTTCTCCTTGTGGGCCAAATTCAGCCCGTGGTTACATTGGCCCGTTTGTGGTCCGTTAATACGTTGGGCTGTTTTCATAGCGTCATCAAATACGGCCTATTAACGATGGCCTGTTATGGTCATATGACCCGTATAAGGCCCATTGATGATACAACCCGTAGAAGGCCCATTGTTTCTATGGCCCGTAGAAGGCCCATTGTTTCTACGTCCCGTAGAAGGCCCATTGTTTCTATGGCCCATAGAAGGCCTACTGTTTCTATGACCCGTAGAAGGCCCACTGTTTCTACGGCCCGTAAGAGGCCAAGTGTCACTACAGTAAATATTAGCACATGGTTATTGTGGCCTAGTTTTAAAAAGAACTGCACTGACTACAAGCAAACAAATAAACAAGACATAGCAACTTATGCTAGGCTATCACGGCTGTTACACATATTACATCCACTGGGCATTAAAGTTCGCCACCAGTGCAAATATAGGGAACAAAGCAGCATATCATATACACTGGTTGTCAAAGTTGGCGACCAGCACAAATAAACGCCGCAGCAAAACAAATCCAAAACTGAAACCACTTCAGAAGATCTCAAGAAACAATATCCTGGGTATCCATAATGCTGGCAAGATGCTTAGCAAGCTTATTAACTTTCTCTTGTTTGGTGCTTAAATCCTCCAGCGCTTGCTGTTGCACCAGAAAATATGCATCTGAATTCTGCAAGGACTTCCTCCGTCCTTCAGCTTCCTGTCGCAGCACATCTGATCGATGTCTTTCAACTTGAAGTTGAGATTCAAGAAGACGAACTGATTCAGACAACGAGTTCGAAGAGCTTGTGCCAGCAGTAGTGGCCAGTAACTCGAACACTACATCAAGACAGGACTTTTGGGTTCCCTCGCTATCGTTAAGATAGTTTTTATCAGCTTTCTTGGAGACCAACAGGGATGTCTCACTATCTTGAACTTTATCTGCATTACTTCCTTTACCGTTGGATAACGCGGTACTATTCTCCAATATTTTGTCCGCATTCTAAAAGAGAAACAAGTAGACACATCACATGTTTACCATGTTGTATATGAAACTTATTTTGGTAATTGAGTTCAGTAGTAAAGTGGATAGGATAACAGCATGAAACAAACATATATCTATGTACCATGGTCACTTTATGGTCTATATCATTCTAGTTTTTGTTCCCAAATCAAGATAGAGACACAGTTCAAATAATATTTGTTCAAGACAAAGCAGAATAGACAGAATATAAGTGTGGGTAACTAACAACACTTGTAATGTGCATGACATGAGAACATAACTGTTTATTCAATTGAAACTGAAATCAACATAGAGCAGGTTACAACAGCAAACCAGTTAAAGAAACAGGTTTAAAACATACCTGTTGCGCCATTGGAGTTTCAATTCCATCCTTCAAATTTGAAAATAGTTGGTATGAGTAAATACATTAATGCAAGAGCAAAGGAGTATGAACCATAGCTACAGAACCTGACCTGAGAACAAATCTTCTTCTCCTTTAAGCGTTTAGTTGGGATTCGGAGTGGTGGTCCTCGTGCTTTGGGCACTGCAGTTCCCTTACTAACCCCTCGTGTTTGGGTGCTCCGTGGTGGAGATGGTGCTGTGTCAACTGGAACTTGGTTACTATCTGCCGGGGTTGGGGTTAGAAGGGGTGTAGCTGGTTCTCTGTCCAACTGGGTAGGGGTACAATCTGCGAGAGTCTGGGTTATGTGTGATGGATCTTGTTCTTGGGCAAGTACAACCGTGGTTCTATCTGCATCAACTGGTACCACTATCTTTTCTGAAGACCGTGTTGTTACTCCCTTAGATACTTCCATCACGCTCTCCAATTCAAATGGCTGATAAACAAGAAAAGTAATTGAAAGTATAGACATTGTATGATAGACAGGTGCAATGGATAGTGGGGAATAAAAGAGGGCATGAAATAATTCATATTTATGTTATCTAAGCAAACAGGATAGCATGACACAATTTCACATATATGATGGCTAACTAAACATGATAGCATGACACAATTTCACATTATGATGGCTAACTAAAAAAGATGGAAAGACATAGTTCAAAATATGAGATTATGTAAACAAGATGACATGACATAACTATATAATGTGTTTATTAAATAGGTTGACATGCCATAATTCACATACATTCATGGATAGAATGCCATAATTCTAAATATGATGACTGTAAACACTAAACAGGATGAGATGATATAACTATATGATGTCTTTATTAAATGGGTTGCCATGCCATAATTCAGATAGATGATGTGTATGTACTATATAAACATGATGGCATGATATAATTCAAATATATGATATATATAGTAAGCAAGTAAGCAGATGGCAATCTATATATGATGTAAAAACTAAGCAATGCAAGACAACATGCATGACATGGGTAATATAACCCTACGAAGTTTGAGCATAGACCTCAGGGGGGAAATAGGACTGGTCATTAGTCTCTAAATCCTCCTCTGAGGACCTCTCTATAGCCAGCAAGATGTTTGCTTTAGCAGGTAGCATTGTCTGCTCTGAATACCTTGTTTTCACTCCAGATACTTCCATCACCACTTCAAATGGCTGATGCACAGGAAGAGTAGTTGAATATACAAACGTTGTGGACAAATGGAACACGTAATACAAAAAAATGATAGCATGATATAATTCACATACATGATGATTGGCTAAACAACATGGCATTGCATAATTCACATATATAATGCCTTTGCAACAAGATAGCATTGTATAATTCACATATATAATGTCTTGCAACAAGATGGCAATGCATAATTCACATATATGGTAATTAGACACTAAACATGTGGCATTCACACAAAGCATGTCTAAACTAATCAAATGGCATAGCAATGCGAGACACCATATGCATGATATGAGCAACATAACCCTGCCAACTTAGAGCATACACCTCGGGCAGGGGGGGATAGGACTAGTCATCTGTCTCTGAATCCTCCTTTGAGAAGCTATCCGTAACCAGCGAGATATGCGCTTCGTCAGATAGCATAGTCTGCTCAGAAGACCTTGTTTTCACTCCAGAATTTGCCATCACCGTGTCAAATGGCTGATGCACACGAAGAGCAGTTGAATGTACTAACATTGTTGACAAATGTAATATGTAACGAAAAAAAGGATGGCTTAATATAATTTACATATAAGATGACCGGCTAAGCAGGATGTCATTGCAAAATTCACATATATGATGCCTGGCTAAACAAGGTGGCGTTGCATAATTCACATAAACGATGAATAACCTAAATAGATGGCATTCGCACAAAGGATGTCTAAACTAAGCAGATGACATATTTGATGTATAAAGTAAGCAATGCAAGACACCATATGCATGAATAACCAACATCAGCATGCCAAGTTAGAGCGAAGACCTCAGGGGGTAAATAGGAGTTATCTTCTCCTTCTGAATCCCCCTCAGAACAGATATCTTCCTCTCGATTACAATCCGAAATGCATGGAGGGGGGCTGCCTTTGCGCCTTCCATGGAGCGACGTCTACATGAAATTATATTGCCACGCAAGGCTCGTCTCTTTTGCTCTACATGTTCAGTTCCATTGTTTACAATAACTGTCATGCATAGGAATAAAACATAGTGAGATTATGTAAGGAGTGCATGCAGAAATATAGAGTGATGGTAGCAACCTGTGGATAGACCCAAAAAACCAATAATAGCAGGCAGATAATGGCTTCAGTTAATAAATACACATAATGGCTTCTTTACTGTTTGTTTCCCACCCAACATGAAACTCATAGTAGACACCGGAGATTAACCAGATAGTAGATAGATACTATTGATAGCGGCCCCGATATGTACCCCACAACCATTTAAAAACTGAAGTTTGACCATTAGTTTGGAGCTGACTCAGAGTCTAATCGGTGAACAGGACGATAAAGTAGCATGCAATATTAAGCGATGCATAACGTAAGTAGACACGAAAGAGTGCGACCTCTCTTGCGGACCCGTGTAGTCCTTGAGGTCATCTGCTCGGTTGATGATGGTAATGCAGTTTTCATGGCTGCCGGCGGCGGGGAAGAAGATCTGAGGCGGCGAAAGACAGTCTGGATGCCGGATCCCTGCTATGCTGGACCCTTCTGTCGTTGGAGCAGCTGAGCTGGGGTGGACGACGGCGCAGCAGGATCGGGACAAACCACGCAAGGTTTTCTTTGACAACTTTCCATAAGAGAAGTAATTCTGTAAGGGCTCATTTGAATTGGAGGATTCCAACAATGCAGGGATAGGAAATAGACATGAATAGGATAGGAATGCACGCGCAAAACAGAGAATATAAAAACACAGGATTTCTACCAATCTGGGTGTTTGATTCACAACAATTGGAAGATCATAGGATGCAAAGAAGCATGGTGAGATTAAGTCAAACCACAAGAAAATGTACGGTTATAATGCTATTATGCTACTATCTCTTAGTCCTGTGCTTCATGAATAAGAATTTGAAAAGGAGGACAAGTGAAAATTAAAATTCCTACGTTTTTTATTTCAAGGAGACACTAAAGGAACAAATCCATGTGCTCAGTGGAAAATATATATAACATGTAGAGTAAAAAAGAGATGCAACAAGTGTACAACCTCTTTGGCGAAGCCATGTCGATCTCAGTGTGATTGGGTTGGCCGGTGAGGATGCTCCGGCTGACTTTGCTGTCGGAGGAGGGGAAGAAGATCTTAGGCGTTTGGAGATGGAGCCCGAGGTACTGCTCCACTGTGATGGAGGGTTTTGTCATTGGAGCAGCTCCGGTGAGTTGTACGACGCCGAGGCTGAAGTAGGACAAGAGAGACAACGAACAACGTTAACCTGAGTGGAATTATAATAGCATCTCCAATACATGACGTAAAATACATAACCACAAAGTGCTAGATGTAAAATACATTAGCCGCTCATCTCTGAACTTAACTGTTGAAACTGAACTTAACTGTCGAAACTGAACCTAACTGTCGAAACTGAATTTTGCTGTCGAAACTGAATTTTGCTGTCGAAACTGAATTTTGCTGTCGAAACTGAATGCACTAGCAAGGTGAGGCTACACGTCGGTCGACTGACTTTTTCATCTCTGGCCAGTCGATTTTGTAGCCGTTGGATACGAAATCAAGGGCCTGCGGTTCATCTTCAACCTCCACCCCCCTGAGCCGCAGCCACCACCGGCCAAACAGCAGCCCCGCGCCGCCCGGGGCTGGTGGTGCGCCACCCCGCCCGCCTCGAAAACACTCCCCACTGCCAGTCCGCCACCTCCCCGACCATCCCTCTAGGCCCCCCCGTGCCGAGCTTTTTCTCCGGCGATCCCCACGCCACCGCCCCGCCACCCCGGCGACCACCGCCCCCATCCTGAACCCTAAGATAGATAGTGGGGTACCTCTCCGGCGAGCCCCCCTCCCCGCTGTGGCTAGTTCTTCCTTCACCCCGGCAAGCCCACCCCTTGAAAATCGACTGACCCAAAAGTCGATTCAGTCGACTGAAGTGTAGCCAAATCGGAGCAGCATCGCAAGAAAGAGCAAGAGCGAGAGCACCAGCGCAAGCAAGAGCAATAGCAAGAGCATACCAGGCAGGGGACCGAGAGCAAGAGCAGAGCAGCAGTGCGAGTGAGAGCTAAAGAAGCAATAGCTCCTACTGATGTGGACGTCGCCGCCGAGGGAGCGACGCCGTGGAGGAAGTGGCCGGCGACGCCGCTGTGGATGGAACCGCGCCGTGTCGGCTCGGGACCGAGCATCGGCAGCACTGTGAGATCGAATCAAGAAGAAAATGCTGCAATTAGTGTACAACCTCTTTAGTGGTGCCGATTAGGCTACAGCTTCATCCGAGGAAACGGTGATGATGATGCTCTTCCGGTGGTATAGGTGAAGACGACGGTGTGGGAATGGAGGTGCCGCGAAAGACGAGGGAAACATCGGGGCAGCTCCTTGGAGGTGGAGGACGGGGTGGCTGAACCGGCGGGACGATGAGATCGACGACGGATCCTCATCCGGTACGGTGGATGAGGGACGTCGAGGTGTTGCTGTGGACGACGTCCTCGGGGAAGAGGCTCCGGCTGGGTGGCGGACGGAGCAAGGTGTGGGGTTTCATCGCGGGTTTTCGTGGCCTCGGTGTACGAATGGGTGGGTGGATGGGATGGCAGTGGGGAACCATGGCTTAGAGACGCGCTTGTCCGAAATGTGGGGTAAGTTACGAAAGTTCCCCCCCACCGATTTGAGGCAGTTCTTTCGGTTCAGGTGTACCATGGGCATTTCACGTGTCGGGATTTCACAGGAGGTGGGAGTTTTTGCGCGTGTTGTAATTTCGGAATAGCAAGGCGCGGGTTGAGATGGAGGGAGTTGTCGGAGCACAACGAGACAAAGATATATCTTAAATATTTCGGGCTAACAAGGCGCGGGTTGAAATTTCCGGACAAGCCTAATGTGTACTGTACCAAATCAATGCGCACTACAAATGTCATTCAAAACTTTGAATTCATGTTATGTTCAATTAAAATATTTCGCTACGTGTATAATGCATGCAACCTACTACTCAAATGAACATTTTAGTGCATTCCAAATGTATATACTACCGCTTCAATATGAACTAAATTTGAATAAGATCTACAGTAATGGTTGTTGTGAAGTCAAAGCATTTGAATTCGTTTCTCTGTTTTAATAAGATCTACAATCATCATTATTGTGAAGTTAAACCATCGTTTGTGTATTATCTTCACAGCACACTACATGATTAGTCTCGAGTTACATATGAACTATGTGTACTATATGAACTCGAACTAGATTTTTTGAATCCACTTTATTTTGATTTCAAATCACATTACATTTCTAGCTCTAGCTAGATCTTCATAATCTAAACCATGTCTCATATGTATAATGTGTTTATGACATTATGTATGGTGCCCCGCCCCCTACGCCTACAAGTATTTAGATGTGAGTTGCAAACACCACACATTACCACAAATTCAAATAAAATGTGAGAATGTTCGATATATAGTATTGTTTAGATTGCTCGATATTTAGTTGTAAGCTGCAAATGCTGCACATTATCACAAATTCAAATAAAATGTGAGATTGTTTGATGTATAGTATGGTTTAGATTGTTCGGCATTTAGCTGTAAGTTGCAAATGCCATGCATTATCACATTATGGTATAACATGTGCACAACACGTGTATCACCGCTATATTCATGCATGCAATGTTTAAAACACTATGATCTCCTATTCAAATATATGAATCCGCTTTCATATCAAATTATGATCTTTGTTAGTCTTTTACACCCACACAATCCTCTAACCTTTGTAGCTACCACTAACTTTCTCTTGTGCATGCACACGCCCTCCTCGCCCCCCCTCCCTCGGCATTCTATCCACCGGGCACATTCATTTTTTCTTTAGGTCGTTCTCCCAGAGTCTCCACACCTCCTTTCTGACACATACCGATCGATAAACCTCTCCAGCGATGCCTGCCTACAGCATACACACACAACTTCAATCACCTCCTTTATGTGTCCTTGCCTCGTGTCTCTCATATGGTCAGACACACGTGTAAACTCTCGCCCCTCTTTTCATCAATCTCACAACCGCACACTCCTCCCCCTATCTAGCTAGTAGTTGGGCCTCTTGCACCACCTCCTAGCTCCATTCTCTCTGTCTATCTGTCTCGTTGGGTCTTATTTTCCTGTAACAAATGGACGTACACCGGCCGATCTCTTGCTATACATATAGCCAGCTAGGTCCTTATAACTCGTTTTCACCCACACATTGATCGATCTACCTCATTAGTTGTGTCTCTCCCTTCCTCCGACAAACAACAATTTATCTACCGATCTAGTTAGGTTTGCTTACCAAACACATGGTTCCACTTCATCTTCCATGGATGCGTCCCGACAGATCTATCATGCACAGGCACACACAGAAACACATCCCCACTCTTATTGATAACATTGTAGTTCCACCCTCAGTTTGTCTAGTAGGCCTCTCCCAACATCTCCGAGAAGCAACTCCATCACCCATCCAGCACTCTACCCCTCTCCCTCCCTCTCCCTCCCTCTCTCTCTCCTCTCTCTCTCTCTCTCTGTCCCGTCATATTTCCCGTCCTTCAGTTATGTATGGATGTCGACCGATGTCCCTCAAGACATAGATGGGTCTCTCCTTCTCAACACATATACGAGTCGTTCTACCTCTATAGTTAGGCCTCTGATTACCCCTCCCCCACCCCCTCCCCCCCCACACACCGATACATCAGGCGCTCTAGTCATGTCTCCCTGCCACACACAAACATGACATGTGCCCTCTAACGTTCCGGTAGACCAGTCGCCCTATATCTTTGACTTGCACACACACACACAATTTCGATGGCTCTCTTCATCGATCTCGCACCCACCCACTTGATCCTCTCTTCGACTCTATCGATAGCTATGACCCTTCCCTCTCTTCTCGTGGATTGCCTGACCCTCTATGTATGATATGGATAGGCCTCCATTTCACACACATTGCATGCAAAATTTTGTTTGAGATGTCATCGGCACATATTCCCACAAATAATTCACGAAATCAACCCCCCACACCCCCACCCCCACCACAAAACAAAAAACACTCACGAACGCGGTTTGTATCTCTCACACACACCCACGTAGGTGGGCGACGTGCACGAAGAGAAGAGGTGCATGCACAACGCACGTACTCCCGTCTCTTTCCCAACCACACCCGCGCGGGTACACGGTGGAGCTCATTTCTGTACGAAAAAGGCAGCCCACGTGGTAATTTGGCACGTGTACTGGTTTTCCACTTGGTGAAGGGTGGATCGTCTACCATGGGTGAACAAACAAATTGTGACTTGACGCGTTATGTTAAATTAAAAAAAGAGGCAAACCATGTGGGGCCTACCTTAGAGGCAAGGCTCTATACACTGGAGTACTTTTGATGTGTCCCGTCAACTCACAGAACGAGGAGAAGCTTGCTTAGTACACCATCTCCCCCGCCCATGGGCGCGGTGGCTCGCAGGATGAGGTGAAGCTTGCTCCTCCCTTGCCCATGCGCGCGGTGGATCGTAGGACGAGGAAAAAATTTACTACTCCCTCCGTTTACTCCTCGTTCCTACTACCTCCGTCCTGGTTTATTGGTCCTCATTATAATCTGTGCCAAATTTTGACCATAAATTTAACTAACAAAATGCTCATGTTTGTCACAAAAAATTATATATTTGAAAACTATGTTCGAATATGAACCCAGCGTTATAGTTTTTGTTAACATGCACTAACATTTTGTCAGTTAAATCTTTGGTCAAATTTTAGCACAAACTACTTAGGGGACTAATAAACCAGGACGGAGGTAGTACTACCTTGGTTATAGAGATTATATCATATTGTTTGGAATATATATGTCCTTTAGTAGATTTCAATATGAACTACTAGTACATACTCCAAACACTGATGTATATAGACGTATTTTAGAGTGTACATTCACTCATTTTGCTCCATATGTAGTAGCACTCTCCCTCGCCCCTCGACCCTCGCCCACGTGGTGGACGTGCAGAAATTAATTCGGTCTCATATAGCCAGAACGATATATACTACACTACCATTATTGCTCGACTTCCCGAAGAGGCGAAGAGCCAATCGCAAGGTTAATATTTTGGAGATGCCAAGCGCAAGGTTATAGGAGAACGAGTAGTAGGTGTCGCGTCATTTAAAAATAATTTTTTTTCTTCAGTGGCACGTACGCAATATGATAGGTTCATATGGAGAGAAAAGGAAACCGCTCCACTATATACATAGTCAGGACGGGCCAGCCTACACGGTTGCTTGCTGGGGTTGCCCTCTTCACACTCTCTCGCACAAAACGACTGTGGCCACATCTCTAACATCCCGGCAGATCATGTCCTCTTGGGGAAGGGGTGGATGCTTAGTGTAGATGCGGTGGCCGTCGCCGACGGTGAAAACCCACTATCGGCACGTCCTGATCAGGGGTCCCCGTTGTTCTCTCTCACAAAGCCGGTGAGGTTGCCTTCATCCCTTGCTCACTACCGCGACGTGGGAAGTTGCCGCCTCCCGCCGCCCTCCTCAAGGTTGAGCTACGTCCCTCAGGTACAACTCCCTTTACAGCCGGCTTGCACCACTGCTCCAGCTGCCCACATCGCTCCTTGTGGATATTTCTCTACTTCTTTGCCCGCACATACCTGATACCTCTACTGGCTTCTAGTACTGTATTTGTGATGAGTTTATGTCTCATCAACTAGTATAGTAATCTTATTCTAATCACGCTTCTTCAATTTCTTTGCCACAGGGATGCTCATCTCGATTTTGGTGAAACTGCACAAAATGAACCGATGGTCAAAAGGTTGCAAACTTCATTTATTAGGAAGCTCGAAGTTGCCAGCAAATTGAAGCCTGGTCAGGGTTCACGGTTGAAGGGCTAGGGACTGCATGGATCATATTTTTCTTTAGCTGCCTCTGTTCCAAAATAAGTGTCAACTTTAGTAGTAGTACAACTTTGTACTAAAGTTTGCACAAAGTTGAGACACTTATTTTGGAACGGAGGGAGTACATATTTGCTATGATTTGTCAATCATTGAGATGCAATAGCATGCATGTTAGTCTCCTTTGTATTTGATGAAATGTTGCAATGGGCAACCTTGGACACAAGATACATGTAACAGGAGCTGGAAGCTTCATAGCATTGTACAAATTTATCTCACTGATAAATTACAGTACGTACTAGTACTATACTAGTACTTCCTCCGTTCCTAAATATAAGTCTTTGTAGAGATTTCACCATTAACCACATGCGGATGTATATAGATGCATTTTAAGTGTAGATTCATTCATTTTGTTCCGTATGTAGTTCACCTAGTGGAATCTCTACAAAGACTTATCTACTAGTAATAGCTAGCCCCCACTACTAGGAATTCTCTATCCTCTCCTTGAGCCACATCATCAAAATTGACGTAGCTGTTAGATGAAGCAAATAAGTCATAATAGCCATCTGATCTAGACGTTGAGAGGCTCCGCACTAAGCCACATGCAAGCATGCAGAAATACCGTGGCACATGCATGAGAGTGGGTTTTAAATCACATCAACATGTCTGCATGCAAGCATGCACCGGTAGCATGCATGTAAGTGAGCTTTTAAGTCCCATTAACATGTCAAAAAGAAAAATATAATCCCATTATGCAGTAGGAGTTGGCCGATCTTTTTTCCTTACGTGGGATGATCTAAATGATGATGGGAGTTTATTTAGTTTGGCTACCACATTTGTCATGCGGTTATAGGTTTTTTTAGTTCTATGAAATCGATAATTTTGCGCAGAGAGATATACCTCTGTTCCGCGGCAATGCGCGGGGACTCATCTAGTAATATTTAGGAACGGAGGGAGTACTATGTAAAGAGTTAGGTGTCGCACGGTGATAGTGTGAGGTGGGCCATGTAATCACTGAGCCTGCGTGTTTTAACTGCTCTTGCACTCCTCCGCTGTAAGAATGGAGAAAATTGTAATCCACTACCTCCTTTCACCGAAAGCGTGGGACATCCAGCAGTCCTACAACCTTAGTAATAAAGACCAATGAGCCGTCAAATCACATAGCACCAGCAGTAAGTTGGACGGATGAAGCAACCATCACTCTTGCGCTAGTGAGAGGTCGCGTCCGCTCTGCCCGGGCATGAATGCGGCACCGATTCTTTGGAGTGGCGCTGACCGTTTCGGGCGGAAAGCGCGCAGGTGATGGAGGGGCTTTGGGTGGGCCAGGCTGGTCAGGAGCGAGCGTGGCAGCTGTCTGCATGTCCCTACCGTACACGCCCGGAAACGAGAGGATGCACCGACTCTTGCGGCTAAAATCATACACTACACACCATATCTCTGTAGGAGTAGGTTGACCTGTCGCACTCTTTAACACACACATGCTGTTAAACACACAATGCACACACACGCACCTTGGTCCCGTTGCACCTTCTAACCTGACTTATCACACCTAGACGGAGGGAGTAGTAAGTATACGATATACGATGGCACACTGACTTAAGTCGATTACAAGAGCCCAAAATTTGTGTGCATGTTATAATAAGGATTCACTTAAAATAGTACGTGAGCGAACAAAGGGATCAATTGGACAGTGTTCCCGAGAAGTAGCGAGATGTGTGAGGTAGTAAGATACACCGCTGGCGCTTTTAATTTTTCTTATTAATTTGTTTGTTTCACCCTCTGACTGGTGGGACCCAACATACTACGTGGAGTGAGGTAAGGTGACTAAGGCTGCATTATTTCTGCACCACTGTGGATAGTCTTACCACCAAAGCCACATGACACGTTATGATTGAAATCCTAAGGACTCCCACACACACAAAAAAAAACACGGCATGCCTGTGACACGAATGCAGGAATGTATAAAAGGTTATTTTCCTCTCGTTGAACATAACTAGAGGGTTGTGTAGCTGGTTAGCCTGTTCGCTCATCAAACTTGAGGTCTCGGGTTCGATAACTACACTTGAGCATAATTTTTGCCAGGAGGATTCTTTGACTGGTCAAAATGTTTTCTGGGGTTTGCACGCTTCACACTCTCTCTCTAGTATATATATACACACTGGAGCCTCAGCGCTTGTAGTTGCTCTCTTCACACTCTCTCGCCCTCTCCAGATCTAAACAAGACTTTGTTGGCCTCTCTCTCCCCTCACTGCTGCTCAAAGAGCCGACAGGATCCGTCCACCGGGAAGGGAAGGAGGCTTAACGCTGTCGCCATCAGCGAGGGAGGGAATCCACTACCGGCATTGCTGTTCACTTTCCACCCAGCGGCATCGTGGGAGGGCCTCCGACCCCTTCTTCTTTGCCGTCGTCCCATCGCCCACCGAACCACGCCCCAAGAACCTTAAGGTATATTTTACTTACTCCACATGCATTGCTCTAGCTGCATGTATACCATGAATCTAGGACGTGGTTCAAAGAGGAAAGGAGTGGGGGAAAGTAGTGGGAAAAGTTATATATAGCATGAATCTAGGACGTGGTTCAAAGAGGAAATGAAGGGGGAAAGTTGTATAGCATGAACCTAGGACGTGGTTCAAAGAGCAAAGGAATGGGGGAAAGTAGTGGGGAAAGTTGTATCGCATAAATCTAGGACGTGGTTCAAAGAGGAAAGGAAGGGGCAAAAGTACTAGTTCAAAAAGGAAAGGAAGGGACCAGGCTGTAGAGTTTGAGCAGGACTAGATTTGCTGCGCTCACATAGGGAAAGGTGTATAAAGATAACAAAACTGGGACCAACACAAATATGCTCCTTGGTTGTTTGTTCTTTGTTGCAACAGACTGTGCATGGCCACATTACATCGGTAGATGCACATGGTGCTGGTGCGTCCACTGTCCCATGCAACTCATTAGCTATTGTTAATCTAAGGCCCTGTTTGGTTAAAAACTCCCTAGTCCCTACCTGCTTGGTTCCAGGGACTAAACATGGACTAGAGGTTATTAAATGACATGATAAAAGACCATGTTACCCCTAGTAATGAAGTAATAGAAACAAGGTGCGATGCGTGGCAGGGGCAACTGTTGGAAAAAGTCCCCAAAAGACTCCCTTGGGGTCATCTTTCTTTAGTCCCAAATGCCCACTTTTAGTCCCGAAAAGTCCATCCTATTTGGTTTAGATGTGACTGACACGGAGTTTTTTTAGTCCTGACACCAAAATGTCCCTGTAAACAAACACCCTCTAATAATGCCGCTGGAAAATTGATGCGATGCCACAGTTAAAAGCAAATTACATGTTTAACGAATTTTATTGTTAATATAATCTCTATGTTAATATTAATCAATGCCACAGTTTGAGAAATGCTACTGTCTTGCTTTCTTTCCCATTTAGATAAGGTAGATGCTTCTTTTTGTTGGCTTCTGTGCCATCCACCATTATTGACCACTAATTGTTTCCTTTGCACCTCTGTGTAAACAGGGTTATCTACTTCACCTTGTTGCCATTGTGACCTTTTGTTGCACTGCATAAAACACTTTTGTTTTAAGAGTGTTTTGTGCAGTTCAACCAAAATGTCACACCGACAACGTTGCTTGATTGCTTGATCTTAGTGGAACTGCACAAGAGGAGATCTTACTTCCTATCCGTTAAGGCGAATTTGGTTCAGATCTTCTGCTTGTGAGTTGTTTGAATTCCGCATCATGAGAGGTCAGTACTAGCCTTCTTTCACATGATTCTGCAGTGTGCTTTCATATGTTGTGCTACTTGTATGATAATGTTGCTTGATTTTAGTGAACTGCACAAATGGAGACAAGACTTCCAATCTGTATGTGCACTGTAATATCCCATTGAGGTAAGATAAGGATATTTCACAACTGCTGGCCTGTATTTTGCCACTTTCATCAGAAAATTAAGTTTAGTACTATACTTGTGCTCCCTAATCGACATGCCAAATCTTACATTGAAGGCGAAGCTTGTCTGTTATTGAACCAAGTGATGAAGGGGAAGAACAAGCGGAAGAAAAACAAAAATCAACTCTTGGTGCTGTAATGAAGCACTGGAACTGTGATGACACAAGTAATGATATAGTTTTGCATCTTAATTTATTGCTATGGCTGGAACGAGCAATTGTTTTGCCACTGATTTGATGCCATACGTAATTATCTCTACTTGTGCAAACAGGGAACTTCTTTGAAGATACCATATATTTTAGTGGAACTGCACAAAAAGATGTTGGAAACATTAAACTAATCGAGGAGTATATAGTAAGCATGGCCACCATAGTAGATAGCAATAGATGGTTCCGGAGAAGTGCTTGATTTGTATGCTCTACACAATAAGCCTCCTGACAAAGGTTGGTTCTCGCCCACTAATTCATCCATATGATTGAGCTTTGTCATCTCTATTGGTGGTGTGCTACTGTTTAGATACTGTCATGAAAAAGTGGTATTGTCCTTGAGAAGTGCTTCATCTGTGCTGTTTTAAATATTTCCTTTCCTTTTTTCGAGCAAATAGGGATCCTAACATTTAGTTGTCCTCTTGTCTTTGCACAATAGGATCATCTTCCTCTGAAGAAGAATATGGAGTACGTGAAGTGACTAGTTCCGATTATGCCAGGATGAAGAAGCCATGTCTATCTTCTCAACAGAAGGAGCAGTTGAAGGATGGTTACATTACTCCCCACAAGAGTAAACTAACTTCAGCTCAGAAGGACTGACAAATCTCCATTTTTTTGCTGTGATGCGCGAGTACAATGTTGTTCTAGGATTCTCATCAGAAGGAGCAGTTGAAGGATGGTTACATTACTCCCCACAAGACCAAACTAACTTCAGCTCAGAAGGACTGACAAATCTCCATTTTTTTGCTGTGATGCGCGAGTACAATGTTGTTCTAGGATTCGTTCTGGTGAGTTCCATTTTTCTAAAAGTGTGCTCTACATGGACCATGTAGGTGCCTGTTTAAACTGTCAATTCATAGTACACTTTGCTTTATACTAATCACTTTTTTGTATTTGTGCAAATAGGGGTGATCGGCTTGATTTCAATGGGAACTGCGCAAAATGTTCATGAATACATCGAATCATTCATTTCCACCACAAGAAAGGAGGTGCCGATAAGTTCAAGGTGTTGCAACATATAAGGTCGAAATCATACAAGCTACCCATGAATTTGGTTGATTTTGGTGGAACTGCACAAAAAGAACAGTTGGTTTATTTAGCACGAGGTGCCATGTCAATGTCCGAACTGATGGCAAACCCTGCCCATTCGACAATCATAGGCATTTGATATTTTGGAATGGGACAATCTTGTCAAATTTTTATCATTGATTTTAAGACATGCAATTGATATTTTCGAATGGGACGCCCTTGCTGTCAGCACCGTCGATCAATTTTTTCTTTATTCTTTAGTTGTGAAGTAAATATTGCCTCTAAAATGTGAGTCACCGAGATGCATAATCATCGATTGTTTTGAATGTTCTCTATGAATTGCCAGCACTGTGTGTTTGATTGCACTGTATAGAAACGCTAAAAAGCTACTCAAACTCTTTGTACTCCTTCTGTTCCTTTTTACTTCGCACATTGTGAAAGTGCATATTTTTTTGTATAAGATTGGTCAAAGTAGAGATACTTTGACTGCAGACAAAACTTGTATAGAAAGGACCGAAGGGAGTACATGTGAAACTGCTGCAAACGAGGTGATCACCCTGGGAATAATGCTAGTACGTATTGTTTTGCATGTTCATCCAATGCCAGTGATACAGGAATTCAAACTAATCGAAATAAATTCATTCATACACGGTCGGATTTCATATAAACATGCCGGATTTAATTACATTTCATACATAATTCAACTAAAAAGGGGTGTTTGTGGACGCATGCATCTCCCAGATGCAGAGGCCGGGGGTCATCCTCCTTTTCTAAAAAAAACTAAAAAGGGGTGCGCTGGAGGTATAATTAATTAACTGAAGCTACCCACCTGTGTCCCGCTGAGCCAAACAGAAGCTTCAGTGACTTAACTGCAGGTGCAGTTGCCTAACTCACATGTGGCCTGTTGGGCCCACGTGTCAGTCAGCCAACTGCACCAGCAGTTAAGTAGAAGCAGCGTTCTTCTCCAGCGCAGCTCACCGACTCCATGTCGCCGCCAAGAAGCTAACCGGCCATCAATGGTCAACCCGCCTAGATTGGCTTCAACCGGAGGGTAGCAGCGGTGGCCTTACTTGTACCCGAGCGGCAGCAACCTACCGTGTTCTACTCTTCCTCGTTTTCTGTGTGGCGCGGCCTCGTTGACAGCGGGGTGGGGCCTCAGCGGAGCCGGCGATGTCCTCTATCTCGTTGCGGGCGGGCGACGCCTCAGCTGAGCAGTGGAAATCCCCCCCCACGTTGCCGGCAGGGTGGGGCTTCGGCTGAGCCGGCGATGTCCTCTGCCTCATTGTTGGCGGGGCGGGGCCTCGGCGGAGCCGGCGGTGTCCTCTGCCTTTTTGTTGGCGCCGCGGGGACTCGTCGGATCCGACATTGTCATCTGCCTCGTCCTCGGTCTCGCCAAACAGCGCCTCGCCCGCTTCATCGCCCTCTTTGCTAGCCTCTTTGTAGGCGGCCCAAGCCTCCGCCACCCGCATGCGGTACCGTCAGCGCTTGAGGCGGCCCTTGCGGGCGGAGCGGTACGAGTCGAGCAGCACCTCCTGCTCCGCCCGCTCTGCGGCGATCTGCTCCTCCGCCTGCAGGTGCTCCTGGAGGAGATGGTGGTTGTAGGCGGCGTCGGCCTGCGCCTCCCGGAACTGCTCCTCACGCATCTGCCTCACCCTGTCCATATATTGGGCACGGGCCTCGCCGATGGTCATGGTGCAATGCACCAGCGAGGATGGCGCGGAGGAGGGGGTTGGCACCGTTATGTCGACTATCATGTTCTCCATTGGGACGTCGTCGTCCTCCGGCTGCCTGTCGGCCAGCCGGTCGGCAGCAATGGCTGCCATTCCTTGTGGTCCGTCGTCCGCCCGTCCCAAAGGGCGCTGGAGCGCGAGGAAGCCATGGTGGGCAGTAGTGGTGTGGACAGGAGAAAGGGAACAAATACGGATGACTGCGGCTATGGCCGGCGCAGCAGTTTATATAGCAATGGTGGGCGGGCGGAGGGACGGACGTGTGGCGCCGGAGTAGCTGCCTTGGCAACCGCATATCATTAATGTGTACGGCAGATGGACGGAAGGACGACACTTGTGTCGTTTGAAGGCAGAGCAATCGCCTGCACCGGGAAGCGGTGCGGCCGGCGCTGACTGTTTCGGGCGGAAAGCGCGCGCGGACGATGAGATGACTTTACTTGGATAGGATGACAATGGGGACCCACCAGGTCCATAGCCTCACGTACGCAAGTGCCTCCTTATTACATATATATATATATATATATATATATATATACATATATATATATATAACTATAATTTATTTAGCTTCCTCCTGGTTTCCTGACATCATGGTCCCACACCATTGTCAACCTATGTACTCCCTCCTTTCCGGTTTATAGGGCTTATCTCAAAATTTTAGTTTTTCCATTTTATAAGGCTCAATTTGGTTGTTTTCCATCACATGTTTAGATTCCAAGGTGTATTAAATCATTGCATGCAAGTATTAAGAGAAAATTGACCAATGCATGTACTTTATGCATGCATACATTGCAATTAATGCATTGATAAACATAATTTTTTGAGGATAAGAAGAGCATTAATTAGGTGCTTTTGCAAAACTACAAAAAGTATTCCACCACTCGCCATCTACTTTGATTGGTGAGATTTTTGAATTGAGCTTTATATACTGGAAAGGAGGGAGTAGTCAATAAACGAGAGAATTGCACAAGAAGCGGCCGACAGCTGGGACCAAGCAGCTCGATCAGTATTTGTGTTTTTGAGGTGTGAGCACTTCAGAGTTTTTTGATGTTTACCCCAGATATTATTTTTTCTCCTCTGAACAACAACAAAAACATCACTGCAGGTATTAACTGGGTAGGCTGTGGCCCGTCTAGCCCAGGCCAGATATCCAGCCCAGATATTAATTTTTTTCAAGCTGAAAATGGCTAGCCCAGCTATACTTTTTTTTGAGGAATACCCAGGCAAGGTCAAGTTGTTATTCTTCGCCCCGCTGGGCTGCAAATCTTTCCTAGGAGGGATGCATTAGGCTTAACAAGAAAATGGGTTTAAGAAATAATAAATAGGATGTAATTATAAAAATTGGGTACTAACTATAAAAAAATGCACCAAACAATGATTACTTTATAAAATATTATTTTTGGAATATTGAAAATTTTAATTTCATTAATTGTTGCGAGCGTGATGTTTCATTGGATTTTTACGTAAAATAAATTTATTTTGAAATTGTATTTAATCTGACTAGAAATTTTGGGATAAAAAATATTCGGATCCCATCAAAATGTGGGAATTTTTTTTGAAATCTGTTTTGAACGGTTGGTTGAAATGGGTTGTACTTTTAACAAACTATAAATGGGATGTAGTAAATTCCATTAGAATTTGAAAATGGGCTACACATTCTTACAAATCTTATATGGGCTATAAGTTCTCTGCCACACACTTCTGGCCTTACTAAGTTGACGCGTCCCCTAGAAAAACAGAGTTGATGCGTATGCAAGGCTTTGTCAACTTATAGTCAAACGGTTCTAGCAGCAGTGGCCGTTGGATGTCCATCCAACGGATGCCGTGCTTCTTCTTCAATCTCGGATATTCTAGCTTCATGCGCCCAAAAAAAGATTCCACCCCCTGACATCTGGGGCGCACCATTCCGGAAGCTGACCCGTGGGCCTACTAAGTTGACGTACCAAGGGCTTTGTCAACTTAGTCAATATAAACGATTCTAGCTGCAGTGACCGTATGATGTCCATCCAATGACCGTCGTGCTTCTTCAACCTCTGGTCTTCTTGCTCCAACTGCCCAAAGCAGCGCCGGTCGTGCCGCCTGCTCCTCCCTCCCGGGGCCGGCTGTGCTGTCGCGGAGGCCTCACCGCCCCCTACTACTCCCACCGCTGGCCAGGCCATCCCTCCACTCACCACACCCCCTGTTATTCTGCAGCGACGGCAGCGCAGCCGAACCAGTGAACCCTCATACTCCTCTCCGCGTGTGCATCCACTGCCGCGTCTTCCCCGGCTCCGCGTGTCCCTTCCTAGGCCTCGTCGTCGTCCACCGCTGTGGTGCTCTCGGCGCGGCGTGGTCAATGTGGTCAAGGAACGACTTCCATCAGACGTGGACTGTACATGGAGAGGCTGACAGCTGGGTCCATGGCAGCCGCAAGAAAGTGCCTCCTTATTACGCTCAAAATAATTATTCCTCCAGCTGACAGCGTGGACCCACCGGATGGGCCACCGTATTTCGCGAAAAAAATGATTCGCCCCCTGACTGCTGGGACCCACAAGCTACATCTTCACATGCAAGGAAGTGCGTCTGGGAAAAAAACGATTCGCCCCCTTGACTACCGGGACCCACCAGCTACATCTTCGCACGCAAGGAAGTGCGTCCGAAAAAAAAAATTCGCCCCCGACTGCTGGGACCCACCAGCTACACCTTCTCACTCAAGGAAGTGCGTCCGGGCAAAAAAAACAATTCGCCCCCCTGACTGCTGGGACCCAGCAGCTACACATTCGCACGCAAGGAAGTGCATCCGGGCAAAAAAACAAAAACAAAACAATTCGCCCCCCTGACTGCTGGGACCCATCAGCTACATCTTCGTAGGCAAGGAAGTGCCTGACAGTCGGGACCCATCTGGTCGAAGCGTACGTAGCGTTGTCATCCTGGTCACGAACATGTACATACATACTGGTCGATGTAGATGCGCGCACGTGTCGTAGTAGAGGCGCGCACGTAGCATGTACACGTACGTACAACAGCCAGGGTGCAAGAAAGAAAATACGGCCACGTATGTGTACATACGGGTGGGGTCTCGAACGCTTAATCGCGCATACGTACGGCGAGGGCTCGTGTTCATGGGGAGGCAACGGAATGCGTCGTGTTCATGGGGAGGCAACAGAATGCGTCATGTTCATGGGGAGGCAACGAAATGTATCGTGTTCATCGGGAGGCAATGGAACGCATGGGAGCAAACCAGCTTGGACGGAACAGGCGAGGGAAACGAGGCCTGGCGTACCGCAGAACAGAGGAAACGGCCTTGTGTTCGACCGGCCACGTTCGGAACCGGGTCCTATTGATCGAGAGGGGTGTGGCGTACCGCAAAACGGAGGAAACGGACCTCCTACGGTCGAAACGGGGGTCCTGGTGACCGGGAGGGGTGTGGCGTACCGCAAAACGGAGGAAACGGACCTTCTACGGTCGAAACGGGGGTCCTGTTCATCGGGAGGGGTGTGGCATACCGCAAAACAGAGGAAACGGACCTCCTACGGTTGAAACGGGGTTCCTGTTCATCGGGAGGGGTGTGGCGTACCGCAAAACGGATGAAACAGACTTGTGTTGGAGCGCTACGGTCAAAAC
>NC_041387.1:561941841-561998456 GCF_002162155.2 Triticum dicoccoides | reverse complement strand
CTCACTGTTCATCCAATCGATCGGCTTCAGTTAGCAGCAATAGCGAAGGAATCTCTCCATCGGGTTCAGTTAACAGCCATCGATCAAACGCTCGGGTTCAGTAACGCGTAGCCTGCAGTGCAATCGCTCGGGTTCAGTTAGAGCCCAACGCCTCGCTCGGGTTCAGTTAGAGCCAACGCCTCGCACACACGCGCATACGTGTACGAGGGAAACGTGCATCGCTCGGCCCCCGACCTCCCACCGTAACCGCCAACTCCCTGAAATTTTCCTACCCCTCGCTTCTACCACGGTTTTTCCATCATGGATGGCCCAAAGAATGTCATGCAGCTGCGTCTCTGCTACGTCTCGAGCTGGCGTTAGATTTCCCCGAAGAGGAGAGGATGATGCAGCACCGTAGCGCAAGTATTTCCCTCAATTTTTGAGAACCAAGGTATCAATCCAGTAGGAGACCACACGCAAGTCCCTCGTACCTGCACAAAACGATAGCTACTCGCAACCAACTCTTAGGGGTTGTCAATCCCTTCACCGTCACTTACGAGGGTGAGATCTGATAGAGATAATATTTGTGGTATTTTTGGTATAAAGATGCAAAGTAAAAAGTAAAAGCAAAAGCAAGTAAATAAAGTGATGGAGATTGATATGATAAGAATAGACCCGGGGGCCATATGTTTCACTAGTGGATTCTCTCAAGAGCATAAGTATTCTACGGTGGGTGAACAAATTAGCAATTGACAGAATTGAGCATAGTTATGAGGTTATCCAGGCAATGATCATGTATATAGGCATCACGTCCGTGACAAGTAGACCGAAACGATTCTGCATCTACTACTATTACTCCACTCATCGACCGCTATCCAGCATGCATCTAGAGTATTAAGTTAAAAACAGAGTAACGCCTTAAGCAAGATGACATGATGTAGAGGAATAAATTCATGCAATATGATAAATACCCCATCTTGTTATCCTCGATGGCAACAATTCAATACGTGCCTTGCAACCCTTTCTGTCACTGGGTAAGGTCACCGCAAGATTGAACCCAAAGCTAAGCACTTCTCCCATTGCAAGAACTACCAATCTAGTTGGCCAAACCAAACGGATAACTCGAAGAGACTTGCAAAGATAACTCAATCATACATAAAAGAATTCAAAGAAGAATCAAATATTTTCCATAGATAAGCTGGATCATAAACCCACAGTTCATCGGTCTCAACAAACACACCGTAAAAATAAGATTACATTGAATAGATCTCCACGAGAGAGGGGGAGAACATTGTATTGAGATCCAAAAAGAGAGAAGAAGCCATCTAGCTACTAACTATGGACTCGAAGGTCTGAAGTAAACTACTCACACTTCATCGGAGGGGCTATGGTGATGATGTAGAAGCCCTCCATGGTAGATGCCCCCTCCGGCGGAGCTCCGGAACAGGCCCCAAGATGGGATCTCGCGGATACAGAAAGTTGCGGGGGTGGAATTAGGTTTTTCGCTCCGTCCCCGATCTGTTGGGGGTACGTAGGTATATATAGGAGGAACGAGTACGTCGGTGGAGCGTCAGGGGGCCCACGAGGCAGGGGGGCTCGCCCAGGGGGGAGGGCGCGCCCCCCACCCTCGTGACCACCTCTAGCACTTCTTGGAGTAGGGTCCAAGTCTCCTGGATCACGTTCGGTGAGAAGATCACGTTTCCGAAGGTTTCATTCTGTTTGGACTCCGTTTGAAATTCCGTTTCTTCGAAACACTGAAATAGGCAAAAACAACAATTCTGGGCTGGGCCTCCGGTTAATAGGTTAGTCCCAAAAATAATATAAAAGTGGAAAATAAAGCCCATTATAGTCCAAAACAATAGATAAAGTGGCATGGAGAAATCAAAAATTATAGATACATTGGAGACATATCAGGCATCCCCAAGCTTAATTCCTGCTCGTCCTCGAGTAGGTAAATGATAAAAAGAGAATTTTTGATGCGGAGTGATACTTTGGCATAATTTCAATGTAAATATTCTTAATTGTTATATGAATATTCAGATCCGAAAGATTCAAGACAAAAGTTCATATTGACATAAAAATAATAATACTTCAAGCACACTAATCAAAATAATTATGTCATCTCAAAATAACATGGCCCAAGAAAGTTCATCCCTACAAAATCATATAGTTAGGCTATGCTTCATTTTTGTCACACAAAGATGTTCCCAACTTCTATACCCCCGATGACAAGCCAAGTAATTGTTTCATACTTAAATAATCTCAAACTTTTTCAACCTTCACGCAATACATGAGGGTGAGCCATGGATATAGCACTATGGGTGGAATAGAATATGATGATGGGGATTGTGTGGAAAAGACAAAAAAGGAGAAAGTCTCACATTGACGAGGATAATCAACGGGCTATGGAGATGCCCATCAGTTGATGTCAACATGAGGAGTAGGGATTGCCATGCAATGGATGCACTAGAGCTATGAATGCTCAACACAAGAAAACTAGTGGGTGTGCATCCAACTTGCTTGCTCATGAAGACCTAGGGCATTTGAGGAAGCCCATCGTAGGAATATACAAGCCAAGTTCTATAATGAAAAATTCCCACTAGTATGAAAAAGATAACTTATGAGACTCACTATATGAAAAACATGGTGCTACTTTGAAGCACAATATATGAGACTCACTACATGAAGAACGAGGTGCTACTTTGAAGAACAAAACATGAGACTCACTACATGAAGAACATGGTGCTACTTTGAAGCACAAGTGTGGAAAAAGAGATAGTAGCATTGCCCTTTTTTTGGGCCTTCCCTTTTCTTTGGCCTTTCTCTTTTTTGGGGGCAATGCTCTAATAATGATGATCATTACACTTCTATTGATTACAACATGAGGATTACAACTCGAAACTAGAACAAGGTATGACTCTATATGAATGCCTCCTGCGGTGTACTAGGATGGTGCAATGAATCAAGAGTGACATGTATGAAAAATAATGCATGGTGGCTTTGCCAAAAATACAATGTCAACTACATGATCATGCAATGGCAATATGACAAAAGTAATGTATGTCGTAATAATGATGAACGGAACGGTGGAAAGTTGCATGGCAATATATCTCAGAATGGCTATGGAAATGCCATAATAGGTAGGTATGGTGGCTGTTTTGAGGAAGATATAGGGAGGTTTATGTGTGATAGAGCGTATCATATCACGGAGTTTGGATGCACCGGCGAAGTTTGCGCCAACTCTCAATTTGAGAAAGGGCAATGCACCGTACCGAAGAGGCTAGCAATGGCTGAAAGGTAAAAGTGCGTATAATCCATGGACTCAACATTAGTCAAAAGAACTCATATACTTATTGCAAAAATTTAGAAGTCATCAAAAATCAAGTACTACACGCATGCTCCTAGGGGGATAGATTGGTAGGAAAAGACCATCGCTCGTCCCCGACCGCCACTCATAAGGATGCACAAGCCAAGTACACTTCATGCTTCAAATTTGTTACACAACTTTAACCATACGTGCATGCTACGGGATTTACCAACTTCAACACAAGAATTTCTCAAATTCACAACTACTCAACTAGCATGACTTTGATATTATTACCTCCATATCTCAAAACAATTATCAAGCATCAAACTTATCTTAGTATTCAATGCACTCAAAAGAAAGTTTCACATATCTTGAACACCAAGTATATTAACATTAAGCAAATTACCATGCTATTAACGAATCTCAAAATAATCTAAGTGAAGCATGAGAGATCAAGTTTCTTTAAAACAAATCCACCACCATGCTCTAAAATATCTAAGTGTCGCACTAGAGCAAAAATTATCACGCTCAAAAAGATATAAGTGAAGCACTATGAGCAACTATCAAGCTCAAAAGATATAACTGAAGCACATAGAGTATCCTATCAAATTTCAATTAATATATGGCTCTCTCAAAAGGTGTGTACATCAAGGAGGATTGTGTTAAACTAACAAGCAAAGACTCAAATAGTACAAGACGCTCCAAGCAAAACACATATCATGTTGGTGAATAAAAATATAGCTCCAAGTAAATTACCGATGGAACTGGACGAAAGAGGGGATTCCTTCCGGGGCATCCCCAAGATTTGACTTTTTGGTGTCCTTGGATTATCTTGGGGGTGCCATGGGAATCCCCAAGCTTAGGCTCTTGCCACTCCTTGTTCCATAATCCATCAAAAGAATTCACCCAAAACTTGAAAACTTCACAACACAAAACTCAATAGAAATCTCGTGAGCTCCGTTAGAGAAAGAAAACAAAAGACTACTTTAAGGTACTGTAATCAACTCATTCTTTATTTATATTGGTGTTAAACCTACTGTATTCCAACTTCTCTATGGATCATAAACTATTTTACTAACCATAGATTCATCAAAATAAGCAAACAACACACGCAAAACAGAATCTGTCAAAAACAGAACAGTCTGTAGTAATCTGTAACTAACGCAAACTTTGAAACCCAAACAATTCTACCAAAATTATACAACCTGGAAAATTTGTTTATTGATCAGCAGCAATTGGAATCAGTAATTTATCACGTTCTGGTGATTTTTAACAATTTGGGCACTGAGCACAAAGATTCTGGAAATTACAGCAAGATCAAATAACTATCATCCAAGAAGATCCAATAGGTCCAACTTGGCACAAACACTAATTAAAAGATAAAACCACATCTAAAAAGACGCTAGATGGATTATTTATTCCTAACCAGAACCAAAAACAAAAAACACAAAATAAAATTGGGTTGCCTCCCAACAAGCGCTATCGTTTAACGCCCCTAGCTAGGCATAAAAGCAAGGATAGATCTAGGTATTACTATCTTTAATTTTCAATTTTTTAGCGGAGTCATGCTCAAATCCGGGTGGTTCTTGCCGCTTCCCTTCATACTCGGAAATTTTTAGATCTAAAGAATCCAACCGCTTATTACAAAGAGTAATCAACATATTCATGCGGTTAAGATTTCCGCTTACACTTTTAAGAGGCTCAAGAGACTTTTGTAAAAATATTGTTACTTTGCAAATCTTCTCAAATACTTGGGTTTCTTCCTAGGTAGGATGAGATCCTCCCTTTTGGGGTAGTGTTCCCACTATTCCCTCTATAATTTCATGCGCAATACTGGGATCAATTTCAATAAAATTTCCCTTGGCAATGCAATCCAAGAGTTGTCTATGCGTCATATTTAACCCAACATAAAGATTGCAAAGAAGGATTCTAAAGTTCACCTCTAGGGTACACTTACTATAAGATTCCATCATCCTATACCAAGCATCTTTTAAATTTTCTCCTTGCCGTTGCTTGAAGTGAAGAACTTCAAACTCGGGAGACATAGGAGCGGATAAGGAATTCGACATAGCGACAAGCAAGCAAACTAACACACGAGCAAACAAAAGGCAAAGGGAACAAGAGGAGGAGATTGGGAAAGAGAGGGCGAATAAAATGGCAAAGGTGAAGTGGGGGAGAGGAAAACGAGAGGCAAATGGCAAATAATGTAATGCGAGAGATAGGGATTGTGATGGGTACTTGGTATGTTCACTTTTGCGTACGCCTCCCCGGCAACGGCGCCAGGAATTCTTCTTGCTACGTCTCGAGCTTGCGTTGGATTTCCCCGAAGAGGAGAGGATGATGCAGCACAATAGCGTAAGTATTTCCCTCAGTTTTTGAGAACCAAGGTATCAATCCTGTAGGAGACCACGCGCAAGTCCCTCGTACCTTCACAAAACGATAGCTACTCGCAACCAACGGTTAGGGCTTGTCAATCCCTTCACGGTCACTTACGAGGGTGAGATCTGATAGAGATAATATTTTTGGTATTTTTGGTATAAAGATGCAAAGTAAAAAGTAAAAGCAAAAGCAAGTAAATAAAGTGATGGAGATTGATATGATAAGAATAGACCCAGGGGCCATATGTTTCAGTAGTGGCTTCTCTCAAGAGCATAAGTATTCTACGGCGGGTCAACAAATTACTGTTGAGCAATTGACAGAATTGAGCATAGTTATGAGGTTATCCAGGCAATGATCATGTATATAGGCATCACGTCCGTGACAAGTAGACCGAAACGATTCTGCATCTACTACTATTACTCCACTCATCGACCGCTATCCAGCATGCATCTAGAGTATTAAGTAAAAAACAGAGTAACGCCTTAAGCAAGATGACATGATGTAGAGGAAAAAATTCATGCAATATGATAAATACCCCATCTTGTTATCCTCGATGGCAACAATACAATACGTGCCTTGCAACCCTTTCTGTCATTGGGTAAGGTCACCTCAAGATTGAACCCAAAGCTAAGCACTTCTCCCATTGCAAGAACTACCAATCTAGTTGGCCAAACCAAACGGATAATTCGAAGAGACTTGCAAAGATAACTCAATCATACATAAAAGAATTCAGAGAAGAATCAAATATTTTACATAGATAAGCTGGATCATAAACCCACAATTCATGGGTCTCAACAAACACACCGCAAAAAGAAGATTACATCAAATAGATCTCCACGAGAGAGGGGGAGAACATTCTATTGAGATCCAAAAAGAGAGAAGAAGTCATCTAGCTACTAACTATGGACCCGAAGGTCTGAAGTAAACTACTCACACTTGATCGGAGGGGCTATGGTGATGATGTAGAAGCCCTCCGTGGTAGATGCCCCCTCCGGCTAAGCTCCGGAATAGGCCCCAAGATGGGATCTCGCGGATACAGAAAGTTGCGGCGGAGGCATTAGGTTTTTGGCTCCGTCCCCGATCTGTTGGGGGTACGTAGGTATATATAGGAGGAAGGAGTACATCGGTGGAGCGTCAGGGGGCCCACGAGGCAGGGGGGCGCGCCCAGGGGGGAGGGCGTGCCCCCCACCCTCGTGACCGCCTCTGGCACTTCTTGGAGTAGGGTCCAAATCTCTTGGATCACGTTCGGTGAGAAGATCACATTTCCGAAGGTTTCATTCCGTTTGGACTCTGTTTGATATTTCGTTTCTTCGAAACACTAAAATAGGCAAAAAACAACAATTCTGGGCTGGGCCTCCGGTTAATAGGTTAGTCCCAAAAATAATATAAAAGTGGAAAATAAAGCCCATTATAGTCCAAAACAATAGATAAAGTAGCATGGAGCAATAAAAAATTATAGATACGTTGGAGACGTATCAGTCTCCGGCCCGCCCAGGATGAAAACCCATTTTCTATCATGATTTTTTGTCATAGAAGTAGGAGCCCACCACATCTATCATGATACCGGGTTCTGTCACAATTATCGTCATAGAAGTGCCATATGTATGACAGAATTTTTTTCGTTCGGCCCAAAATGTCACGGATGTGTCTTTTTTTTGTAGTGTCTATTTGAACAAGATCTATAATAATGATTGTTGTGAAGTCAACCCATTTGAGTTTGTTTCTCTATTTTAATAAGATCTACAATCATCATTATTGTCAAGTTAAACCATCGTTTGAGTATTATCTTCACAGCACACCACATGATTAGTCTCGAGTTACATATGAACTATGTGTACTATATGAACTCAAACTCGATTTATTGAATCCACTTTATATTGATTTCAAATCACAGTACATTTCAAACTCTAGCTAGATCTTAATAATCTAAACCATGTCTCATATGTATAATGTGTTTATCATATAATGTATGGTGCCCCACCCCCTACGCTTACAAGTATTTAGATGTGAGTTGCAAACACCACACATTACTAGAAATTCAAATAAAATGTGAGAATGTTCGATATATAGTATTGTTTAGATTGTTTGATATTTAGTTATAAGCTGCAAATGCCACACATTACCACAAATTCAAATAAAATGTGAGATTGTTTGATGTATAGTATGGTTTAGATTGTTTGACATTTAGCTGTGAGTTGCAAACGCCATGCATTATCACAGTATGGTATAACATGTGCAAAACTACAACACGCGTATCACCGCTATATTCATGCATGCATATGTTTATAACACTATGATCTCCTATTCAAATATATGAATCCACTTTCATATCAAATTATGATCTTTGTTAATCTCTTACACCCACGCAATCCTCTATCCTTTGTAGCTACCACTAACTTTCTCTCGTGCATGCACATGCCCTCTTCGCCCTCCCCCTCCGTCAGCATTCTATCCATCGTGCACATTCATTTTTTCTTTAGGTCGTTCTCCCACAGTCTCCACAACTCCTTTCCGACACACACCGATCGATAAACCTCTTCAGCGATGTCTGCCGACAACATACACACGCACCTTGAATATCCTCCTTTATGTGTCCTTGCCTCGTGTCTCTCATACGGTTCCACACACGTGTAAACTCTCGCCCCTCTTTTCATCAATCTCACAACCGCACATTCCTCTCCCTATCTAGCTACTAGCTAGGCCTCTCGCACTACCTCCTAGCTCCATTCTCTCTGTCTATCCGTCTTGCTGGGCCTGATTTGCCTCTAACAAATGGACGTACACCGACCGATCTCCCGCTATACATATAGCTAGCTAGGTCCTTATAACTCATTTTTTGGCACGCGTCGATCGATCTATCTCATTACTTATGTCTATCCCTTCCTCCGGCAAACAACAATTGATCTACCGATCTAGTTAGGTTTTCTTACCAAACACATGGCTCCCCTTCATCATCCATGGATGCATCCCGATAGATTTATCACGCACAGGAACACACAAAACACATCCCCACTCTTATTGATAAGATTGTAGTTCTACCCACAGTTTGTCTAGTAGGCCACTCCCACCATCTTCGAGAAGCAACTCCATCACCCATCCAGCACTCTACCCCTCTCCCTTTCAAAGCACAAGAGCTCCCTGGGTGATTTTGGTAATTAATGTCAACATATCTCTTGTTGGACTAATACTTTTACCTAATATGTTTCAGATAAGTTCAACAATTGAGTGGCATGGACTAGAGGATGTGGAACCCCTTTCAAGATGCTAAGGACAAAGGATTGGCTCAAGCTCAAAGCACAAGACTCTACATTTTACTTTTAGTGATCCAAGATCACATTGAGTCCATAGGAAAGCCAATACTATTAAGAGGGGATGAGGTGTTTCTTAATGGCTTGCTCGCTCAAAGTGCTTAGTGATATGCTCCAAAGCCCTCAACCACTTTCTCACATCCACATATGTCCCAAACCAAAATTCAAACTCGGCCCCACCGAATCTTTCTATCCAGCGCCACCGAGTTCAATTGACATAGCCACTGAGGGAGTCCTAGATAAGGGGGTATCCGGACAGCCGGACTATATACTTTGGCCGGACTGTTGGACTATGAAGATACAAGACAGAAGACTTCGTCCCATGTCCGGATAGGACTCTCCTTGGCGTGGAAGGCAAGCTTGGCGATTCGGATGTAGATCTCCTTCTCTGTAAACCGACCTTGTGTAACCCTAGCCCCCTCCGTTGTCTATATAAAGCGGAGGGTTTAGTCCGTAGGACTCACGATCATCATCAACAATCATACCATAGGCTATCTTTTAGGGTTTAGCCTCTCTGATCTCGTGGTAGATCAACTCTTATTATACTCATATCGTCAAGATCAATCAAGTAGGAAGTAGGGTATTACCTCCATCGAGAGGGCCCGAACCTGGGTAAACATAGTGTCCCCAGCCTCCTGTTACCATTAGCCTTAGACGCACAGTTCGGGGCCCCCTACCCGAGATCCGCCGGTTTTGACACCGACATTGGTGCTTTCATTGAGAGCTCCTCTATGTCGTCGCTGCAAGGCTAGATGGCTTCTCCAACCTTCAACCACGCTGTCTTGCATGAGACTTTTCTCCCTGGATAGATTTTCATGTTCGGCGGCTTCGCACTGCGGGCCAATTCGCTTGGCCATCTAGAGCAGATTGATAGCTATGCCCCCGGCCATCAGATCAGGTTTGGAAACCTAAACTACACCACGGACATCCGTGGAGACTTTATCATCGACGAATTCGGGCCTGTGTCAGGAGCGCCGAACAATCGCGACGTGCACGACCTAGATCGGCAGTCGAACAGTATTCGGAACATTGCACCTGCTACCGCTCTAGACTTCGCTCTAGAGCGGGATGTGCCTTCCAGGGACGGGTGGATGGACCCCGCCTCGGAGGCCGCACACTCCTCGGCGTTGGAGCCGAACACAGACTCCTCTCCTAAAGGGATCTGTGTCTCCGGACCCCCAGACTTACCTCCGGCCGGGTGTTCCGAGCCGCGCGCGTCTGTGCCCACTGAATCTAACTAGGCTCCAGTCATGGAATTCACCCTTCGGAGACGTGCTAGATTCTTTAAGGTCTCTCTCTCTATCAGGAGGCTCCTGGCCGAACTATGTCCGACTCGAGTGGGAAGCTGGCGACGAAGAAATTCGTCTCCCACCCACCACCCACTTAATAGCCACAGTCGATGACTTGACCGACGTGCTTAACTTCGACTTCGAAGACATCGACGGTATAGACGACGATGCAGGAGCAGATCAGGAACCACCGCCCACAGGGCGCTGGACTGCCACCTCCTCATATGATATATATATGTGGTGGATGCTCCCAAAGAAACCAATGGCGATGAGGCAATGGGAGAAAACCCCTCGGTGAAGAAAGGAAAACAGGGACGTCATTAGTGCCGCTCCAAGCCTTGCCACAATAATACCGGTACTAGAGAAGAAAAGCCAAATGGTGTCGAAGAGGAATACGATCCTAATCAACCCACCTTCGAGCAAGCTGAACAGGAACACTGGCTGGCTAGCCCAGACGAACAGGCGACGGACGGATACTTGGAGGACGATAACTATATGCCCCTCTCCAAAGACGAGGTGAGCCTTGGTGACGACGAATTTGGCGTACCAGAGGATCCCATCGATCAAGAGCGCTTCAAGCGCAGGCTTATAGCCACTGCAAGAAGCCTGAAGAAGAAGCAGCAGCAGCTCCAAGCTGACCAAGACCTGCTCGCAGATAGATGGACCGAAGTGCTGGCCGCCGAGGAATACGGACTCGAGCCCCCGAGCAGGGGATACCCAAAGCATAAACCGCTCGAAGAAGAGGCCGAAGAGCCTGAGAATCCAACATAGGACGAGGCTGACCAGCCACCACGTGACCGGGATAAAACGGCATTTCAGGCCGGACACCAGCCCGCACCCCCACGCTGGTTCACTACGGCCCGGGGCAATGCGCAGGACCTATGAGACATATTGGACAACAACGCAGGACAACCAAGATCGATCTACAGATCACAGGGGCACGCCACAGCTTAGGACACCGATCGTCACGCCGGATACAACATTGACAAATCCGGCTAGGCCGGACATTACCGACCAGACCCAATCGGACTACACCGCGATATAGCCCGGCACAGAGGCGCCGCACACCCCCTCTGCTTCACTGATGAAGTAATGGAACATGAATTCCTAGAAGGGTTTAAAACCGTCAACATTGAGTCATACGATGGCACAACAGACCCCGCGGTGTGGATCAAGGATTTGTTCTCCACATTCACATGGCCCGCGGGGATGACCTACATGCCATCAAGTATCTCCCATTAAAGCTTAAAGGGCCAGCTAGACACTGGCTGAATAGCCTGCCAGCAAACTCCATTGGCAGTTGGGAAAATCTTGAGGACGCATTCCTCGATAACTTCCAGGGCACCTATGTGCGACCACCGGATGCTGATGACTTAAGTCATATTACCCAACAGCCCGGAGAGTCAGCCAGGAAATTCTGGACTCGGTTTCTCACTAAAAAGAACCAAATAGTCGACTGTCTGGACGCTGAGGCCCTGGCGGCCTTTAAGCATAATATCCGCGATGAGTGGCTTGCCCGACACCTCGGCCAAGAAAAGCCGAAGACTATGGCGGCCCTCACGACACTAATGACCCGCTTTTGAGCGGGTGAGGACAGTTGGCTGGCTCACAGCAACACTGCGCCTGGAAACCCTGGCACGTCAGACATCCATGACGGTAACGGAAAGCCATGGCGCAACAGACACAAGCGTCGAAATAATGACGACAATTTGGAGGATACGACAGTCAATGCCCCGTATTCAACAACTCCAAATCCGGTCAGCGGAAGAAGCCGTTCAAAAGAAACAATCCGAGATCGTCCAGTCTAGACTGCATACTCGACCGCTCGTGTCAGATTCATGGCACCCCCGATAAACCAGCCAATCACACTAACAGAGATTGCTGGGTGTTCAAACAGGCCGGCAAGATAAACACCGAGAACAAGGATCAGGGGCTGCATAGCGACGATGACGAGGAACCCCGGCGTTCGAACACTGGAAGGGCAGAAGAAATTCCCCCTCCCCCAGGTAAAAATGGTGAACATGATCTATGCCACCCACAACCCCAAACGGGAACGAAAGCGTGCACTTAGGGACGTCTGTGCAATGGAGCCCGTCGCCCCGAAATTCAACCCATGGTCATCTCGTCCGATCACCTTTGATCGTAGGGACCATCCCACCAACATTCGCCATGGAGGCTCAGCCGCATTAGTCCTTGAGCCAATCATCGACGGATTCCACCTCACGCGAGTCCTCATGGACGGTGGCAGCATCCTGAACCTGCTTTATCAGGATACAATGCACAAGATGGGCATCGATCCGTCACGGATCAAACCCACCAAAACCACCTTCAAAGGTGTAATTCCAGGAGTAGAGGCCCGCTGCACGGGCTCAATAACACTGGAAGTGGTCTTCGGATCTCCGGACAACTTCCGAAGCGAGGAGTTAATCTTCGATATCGTCCCTTTCCGTAGTGGCTATCACGCACTACTTGGACGAACCGCGTTCGCTCGTTTCAACGCGGTACCGCACTATGCATACCTCAAGCTCAAGATGCCAGGACCTCGCGGGGTCATAACGGTTAATGGAAATACAGACTGCTCCCTCCGTACGGAAGAACATACCGCGGCCCTCGCGGCAGAAGTACAAAGCAGCCTCCTCCGATCAACAGCCAATCCGGCAATGACATCTCCGAACACCGTCAAGCAAGTCCGGAGTACCCCGCAGCATGACAGTCAGGCACGCCAGGAGCTCGATTAGCAATCCGGCCTCCACCCCAGCCCCATTCAAGCGGCGTTCATACCACGTGTGCACAATTACGCGCACAAAATACCATGGTCATAGGTGGAGGCGAAACCAAAATGCGGCCAAACTGCGGTTCAGTCGGCAGGAGGCTCGCGTACCTTTTTTTTTCACGACCCTACTTTCGGGCAGCTCCTCCAGAAGAGATCGGACGACGGACTCATGATGGAAGAGGCACCAAGGAGGCAAGAGGCTTTTCACACACAAGGGAATACCCAGGTGGTCTTCTTCAATGATCATTATACATGTTCTTACATACCCGCATGTAGCCTGCCATTGGATAGGATATGTCAAATAGTCATATTGTTTTCTGCTTAACGCAATGATTGTACACCTATGACTTGTCGTATTGTCCAAATAAACTGGAGGTAGCACATAGCGTCAGCTTCTTATTACTATCCTCATATTTTCTGTTGAATATTTATTCAATATTGCAGCCGTACATTTTGGTACGGCCATTTGGCCAGGGGCTTCTTATCGAGCCCCATACTATGGCAAGGAAAGTCCGAACACTTTCAAAAGTGCGGCACCCCAAACTTATAGCATTATATGCATCAGCTTTGAATCATGTCTTGGGTCAATAGTTGGGTTAGCCCGGCTCCCTTGTTTTGGTACCTTATGTTCCGTCATATCGGCTAAGGTAGCACAGGGAGAACTAATGCGATTGTGTCCCGGTTCTTCCGGACGAGCACCTGAGTAGAGAAAGCTGAAAACTGACCGTCATGATGCGGCGAGAGCTGGTCGCTGTTCGCGAGGTACCAAAATCCCTAAAGATTTTTTCCGCTTAAGGCGAGGAATCGGCTTCGTCCGATTTAGGCGTGTGTAGCGCCCCAGTTCGGCTTTCCGAATACTAGGGGCTTCGCTGAAATTTAAAATTGTAGACTTCTATGGTCAAGTGAGAGTTATAAAGCCGAATATTCCGATTGCCTTGTTCGCTGTGCCGAACACCTCCTTAAAGGACCAAAACTTTGGATAAAGAGTGTTCGGGTTCCCATGAACACCACAGTACTAGTTACAAGGGGGCTGAAGCCGACGACTGGCCTACTTTTAGATTTTGATAAACGACCGCAGAGAAGGTAATATTTTAAATCAAACAAAGTGTTGCATAGCACAAATAAACCCGTTCTCATATTACACGGACGACATGAGTACATTCACTCAAAAATTATGTTCTTCGGACATTCATTCACTACAAGACAAGCGCCTTTCATAACGTCATCATAATATTTCTTGGGGCAGCGATGCTCCTTTCCCTCCGGGAGTCCGTCCTTCACGAGCTTCTCAGCGTCCAGCTTGCCCCAATGCACCTTCGCGCGGGAAAAGGCCTGTTGGGCACCCTCAATGCATGCGGACTGCTTGATAACTTCTAGCCGTGGATAGGCATGCACCATCTGCTTCACCAGGCCAAAGTAGCTGCCAGGCAGGGGCTCGCCAGGCCACATCCGTACTATGAGATCCCTCATGGCCTGTTCGGCCGCATTGTGGAGTTCGACCAGCTGCTTCAACTGGTCACTCAAAGGCATCGGGTGTTCGATCCCAGTATATTGGGACCAGAACAATTTCTCCGTAGAGCTCCCCTCTTCAGCGCGGTAGAACTCCACAACATCTGAAATGCTGCGTGGCAGCTCTGCGAATGCCCCTGGAGAGCTCCGGATTTGTGTAAGTAAAAGAAATGACTCCTCCACATGCTTTCTTTGCATAAAGAATGCCTTACCCTCCGCTATCTTCTTGGCCGCCTGGATTTCCTGGAGAGCCTTTTGGGCTTCGGCCTTGGCATCCGCCGCACTCTAGATGGCCTTCGCAAGCTCAGACGCTCGCGTCTTGTAGTCATGCTCCAGGGAGCCGAACTTCTGTCTGAGCTCCTGGAGCTCTTGCTGTACCTCTCCAACCCGAGCATCTCGTTTCTCTCGATCGGTGCGCTGTGTATCCGCCTTGGCTTCGGCCGCGGCCAGAGCTTCCTTCAGGGCCGCCACTTCGGTTGCGGTCCCTATGAAAAGCCATGATGCTTTTTATTAGCATCACCGACCTTTTATCTTTCATACAACATACGGACGGGGTTTCTCTTACCTTTGTTCGCCTCGAGCTGCTTCTTCAGGAGGCCAATCTCTTCTTCGGCCTGCCCGAGTTCGCGTATGAGTCCGGCAACCTCGGCCGTATGTGCAGCGGCGGTCAGTAGCAGTGCTTGTTTGATTCATACAGACAAAAACTATTAGTTTCCGGCGGTTTTTTAATTGACCCTTTGTTTGGCTTTTCTTTCCGAACACCAACCAGAGTATAAGGGGCTACTATCTATTGGGTGACATTTCCTTACACCCTTTTCACTTACCTCAAAGCCTGTTGGTAGGCTGGTGCAGGCTTCGGTCAATCCGCTCTTAGCGGATCGAACCTTCTCAATCACCGCACTCATGAGAGTACGGTGCTCATCATCGACGGAAGCGCCTCGAAGCACTTCCACAACCTATCTGATGCCTCCGGCTAGGCGAAGGTCATCGGCACGGCCGGCTCGCTCTCCTTCGTGAGGGGCTGCCTTCTGGAATCCGGAGCCTTCAGAGGCTCCGGCGCAATATCCGGTTGGGAGCCAGGCTTGCTCTGGCTCCCGTCTTCACAATCCATGGGGTTCTCATCCCCCAAGTGTCTGGTGCCCGATATTTTTCCTTGGGGCGTCTCCGGAACCTTCGCCCCCTGCTCGGGCATCCTCTGGGACAACACCTCGGTGCCATCCATGGGTCGCGTAGAGGTTGCCGTCAGGAGCGAGTTCATCTTCACTCATTTAGAGATTCCTCCGAAGAGGACTCCTCGAGATCGGCTCCGGACGGACTGCATGGACGTGTTCGGCGTCATTACAAACCGTGAGGTCAAAAGGCGTACAAAAATATCATGGAATGCGGATACTCACGACCTCGCCCGGGGTTTGCCCCTGGGCAGCCACCCCACGTCACTAAAAGTGGTGGTGGTGGATTGATCTGGAAGGGACTCCTTGCCCTTCTTTGGCGTCCCGGCCACCCCCGACGGGGCGGCCTTCCTTTTCTTCTCCTCCCTAGTGCGGGGAGGGGGCATTTCTTCGTGTTCTCCCCCGTCTTCGGGGGAAGAATCTTCCTCGTCCTCTTCAGATGACGACTCTATCACGGCCCTGTGCTGGTTACCTTTTCTGGTCCCCGTGGCCATCTTCTTGGGCCCTTCGGCCTCCTAAGTTGAGGTGGCCTTCTTCTTCTTCCTCTCCTCCCCTTCATGGGAGGAGTGCGCCTCGTCCTCTTTTGGCGAGGCGTCGGGTGCGGCCTCGTGCCAGAGACCCTTTCGGTCCCCGTTGCGTTCTTTTCGACCTTTTTCTCCGGCACCTTGTAAGGTGCTGGAACCAGCATGTCCGCTAGGAGTGCGCTTACTGGATCTTCAGGCAAGGGAGCCGGACAGTCGATCCGCTCTGCCATCTCCACCCACTCCTGTTCAGTCAGCAAGGTGACTTATAAGTCCTCCCCTAAATGTACTCCAAAGGAAACATCTTGTAATAACTAGAGGACTTACCAGACTAGCAAGGCGCCTTGCGCTGAGCCCCCGGTCTTCGGAAAGGGGAGAAGGGGCTTCGCCGGTCTTGAACATAACCTTCCATATTTCTTTGTGCGTCGTGCCGAAGAGCTCTAGCAGCATCTAGTGTTCGGCCGGATCGAACTCCCACATATCAAATGCCCGTCTCTGACACGGGAGAATTCGGCGTATGATCATGACCTGGACCACGTTGACAAGCTTGATCTTCTTTTCCCTCATATTTCTGAGGCAGGTCTCGAGTCCGATCAGCTCCGTGGGCTCGCCCTAGGCCAGGCCCTTCTTCTCCCAGGAGGTGAGCCCCGTGGGGATTCCGGATCTGAACTTGGGGGCCGCCACCCAGTTGGCGTCACACGGCTCCACCCTTTATGGAGTCCACGAAGGAGCCCTCGAGCCATTTAACATTTGGAATTTTGCCCACCATGGCGCCTCCGCTCTCCGCCTGTTGGCCGCTCATGATCTTCGGCTTCACGCAGAAGATTTTCAGCCACAGGCCGAAGTGAGGTTTGATGCGGAGGAAGGCCTCACACATGACGATGAACACCGAGATGTTGAGTACGAAATTAGGGGCCAGATCATGAAAATCTAGCCCGTAGTAGTACATGAGCCCACAGATGAAAGGGTGGAGTGGAAATCCTAGTCCACGAATGAAATGAGGGAGAAATACCACTCTCTCCCGATACTTCGGCGTGGGGGTAATCTGTCCCTCCGTTGGAAGCCTGTGCGCAATATTAGCGGCCAGGTATCCGGCTTTCCGGAGCTTGGTTATGTTCTCCTTATAACAGAGGAGGCCATCCACTTGCCTCCCGCTCCGTACATGCTGTGGTCTTACGGAGAAGGTGAGAACTTGGGCGCTGGAGCTCGAGGGTGCGAGAACGGATGAGCGAAGGAAGAAGAAGGCGTGGGTGAAAATAGGAGGTTTCTGCCCCTTTATAAAGGCGATGTGAATGCGCGCCTCCCCACTTGCCTCTCGAAATCCCTTATTTTTTCAGGCGCTTTGATTGATGGCGCTAGTTGGGTTACCCATGCCCATATTGAAGAGGATCCTGTGATAAGGGGACATGATCTTTGCTTTGACAAGATGTGCCAAAGGAACCGCCTCGCGATGTGTGCGGGAAGCAGGTTGAAGAAAACAGTTCGAATAAAAATCGGACCGTAGCGTGATGTCACTTTTTGAAGAATTGTCAGCAGATTAGATTCGTGGATTATTTTTTTCTCTATGATGGTATATGGAATGTTATCTTGCAGAGCTGGACACGGTCCTTGTGTTTGGAATTTATCTTGGAGTATTCGGAGATGGAACCCGCCTCGCAATACCGAAGACAATCTACGCGCCGGACTCATCATCATTGAAGCCTGGTTTAGGGGCTACTGAGCGAGTCCTGGATAAGGGGGTATCTGGATAGCCGGACTATATACTTTGGCCAGATTGTTGGAATATGAAGATACAAGATAGAAGACTTCGTCCCGTGTCCGGATAGGACTCTCCTTGGCGTGGAAGGCAAGCTTGGCGATTCAGATGTAGATCTCCTTCTCTGTAAACCGACCTTGTGTCACCCTAGCCCCCTCCGGTGTCTATTTAAACCAGAGGGTTTAGTCCGTAGGACTCACGATCATCATCAACAATCATACCATAGGCTAGCTTTTAGGGTTTAGCCTCTCTGAGCTCATGATAGATCAACTCTTGTTATACTCATATCATCAAGATCAATCAAGCAGGAAGTAGGGTATTACCTCCATCGAGAGGGCCCGAACCTGGGTAAACATCGTGTCCCCAACCTCCTGTTACCATTAGCCTTAGACGGACAGTTCGGGGCCCCCTACCCGAGATCCACCGGTTTTGACACCAACAGCCACTGCCGAAAACCCTAGTCTTTTCGGTCTCACCGATAGGTATCTCGGCCTCACCGAGATGGGATTGTAATCTCTCTGTTTGCATTCATAAACATTTTGGTCAAACCGAGATTAGCGATCGGTCCCATAGAGATTGCAATGCAAACTCTCTGTTTCCCTTTCGTAATGTTTCGGTCCAACCGAGATGAGGGAATCGGTCCCACCGAGTTTGCCTGACCAACTCTCTGTTTGTCTATTATCAAAATCGGTCTCACCGAGATTACGTTATGCCCTAACCCTAACGATATCGGTCCCACCGAATTGACGTATCGGTCCCCCCGAAATGCCCAACGGTCACATTATGAACTAAATCGGTCTGACCGAGTTTGACGATTCGGTCCCACCGAGTTTGGTAAGTTGTGTGTAACAGTTAGATTTTGTGTGGAGGCTATATATACCCCTCCACCTACTCTTCATTCGTGGAGAGAGCCATCAGAACATGCCTACACTTCCAACATACATTTTCTGAGAGAGAACCACCTACACTAGTGTTGAGGTCAAGATATTCCATTCCGACCACATAAATCTTGATCTCTAGCCTTCCCCTAGTTGCTTTCCATTAAAATCTTCTTTCCACCAAATCCAAATCCTGCGAGAGAGAGTTGAGTGTTGGGGAGACTATCATTTGAAGCATAAGAGCAAGGAGTTCATCATCAACACACCATATATTACCTTTTGGAGAGTGGTATCTCCTAGATTGGTAAGATGTCACTTGGGAGCCTCTGTCAAGATTGTGGAGTTGAACCAAGGAGTTTGTAAGGGCAAGGAGATCGCCTACTTTATGAAGATCTACCCGAGTGAGGCAAGTCCTTCGTGGGCGATGACCATGGTGGGATAGACAAGGTTGCTTCTTCGTGGACCCTTCGTGGGTGGAGCCCTCCGTGGACTTGCGCAATCGTTACCTTTCGTGGGATGAAGTATCCATCAACATGGATGTATGATAGAACCACCTATCGGAACCACGGATAAAAAATCTTCGTGTCTCCCAAATGCATTTGCACACTCCAATCCCATCCCTTTACATTCTTGCAATTTGCATGCTTTACTTTCCGCTACTCATATACTCTTTGCATGCTTGCTTGATATGTATTGTGAATGTTAAAACTTGTGCCAAAACTCCACTTCAACTCAAAGAGATTAAAAACTACAACTTTTCTTACTTAGAGTCTATTCAACCCCCTCTACACACCTCTTCTCGATCCTTTCAATTGGTATCAGAGCATTGGTCTCCATTGCTTTGGTTTAATCACCATTGGAGGAAGATGGATGAGTCTACTTTGGGGAGTCTTAGACATAGAGTGCCTATACTTGATGGAGAGTATTTTCATGAGTGGAAAAATGAGATGCTTGTGATTTTTAGTGAATATCATTTGAACAAGTACATTACTAGCCCTTGTGCACCTCATGTTGATCCTATGCATCCTACCCTTGATGAGTCAATTGACATGATTCGCAATCTTAGAACAATTGATCTTATCACTAGAGGTTTGCCTAGAAACTTGATAGGTTGCTTGCCTACTCTTAAGTGTGCCTACACCATATGGAAATTTATCGAGGAACGTTTTCCAAATTATTCCTTGCAAAATCTATATGAAATTCTTCATAAGTCTATTTCCTTGAGTAAGATGAATTCCAATGACACTAAGTTTGGTGATTGTCTACTTTAGCTTACAAATCTTATGCGTGCCAAAGGAGAGGTTGGAATCATCAGTGATATTATTTCCGAAGCTATTAGAATTCATAAAGATGACTATTGTCAAAGTCATTTGTCTGACGAATCACCCTCTCTCGGAATTGATCTACCACATGATGATGAACGTGGATACTATGATGAGGATGACGTTAGTGACTATGATCTTGATGATGCAATGAGACACTTTGGTCTTATGGCAAATCTTCAGGGATACATGGCAGGAGGAAAGGAATGGGTCCTTGACAGTGGATGTATCGATCACATGACCGAAGATAAAGATATGTTTGGTGAGCTTGCTAAAAAGGACGACCCTCGAAAGTATGTCACTTTTGGTGGTAACTCAAAGGGTAAGGTGGTTGGCCTCGGTAAGGTGGACATCTCACATGATAGCTCCATTCAAAATGTCATGCTCGTTGAATCCCTAGGCTATAATCTGCTCTCTGTTTATAGACTAGATAAATTTGGCTTCAGTGTCCTATTTACAAAGTAGATTGCCAAGTGTTTCGTAGAGATAATCATAAAATGGTCTTTACCGGTATACGCAAAGGTGATCTATACATTGTTGATTTCACTAAAAAGGCTCAACCTAGAACTTTCTTAATTACTAAATCCTCTAAAGGTTGGTTGTGTCATAGACGGTTAGGTCATGTGGGCATGCGAAACCTTGACAAGCTTATTAAAGGTGATCATATCCTTGGAGTTAAAGATGTCATATTTGATAAGGATAGACTTTGTAGTGCTTGTAAAGCAGGTAAATAGGTTGGAGGAAGCCATCCCGTGAAGAACATCATGACCACACGGAGACCGCTCGAGCTACTTCGCATGGATCTCTTTGGTCCTAACACTTACAAAAGTCTCAGTGGAAACTCATTTGGTCTTGTTATAGTTGATGATTTTTCAAGATTTACGTGGGTGTTCTTTCTTGATGATAAATTGCAGGTCCAAAAGATCTTCAAAAACTTCGCTAGGAAGGCCCAAAATCAATTTGAAGTGAAGATCAGGAAGGTTCGCAGCGACAATGGAACGGAGTTCAAGAATGCAAAGGTGGACACCTTTCTTGATGAAGAAGGGATTTCACATGAGTTCTCGGCTACGTACACACCTCAAAAAATGGAGTTGTTGAGAGGAAGAACCAGACGCTCATCGAAATGGCGAGAGCGATGCTTGATGAGTACAAGACGCCGAAGCACTTTTGGGTGGAAGCGGTTGAGATAGCTTGTCATGCAACAAATCGCTTGTATCTTCAGAGGCTACTCGGCAAAACGGCATACGAGCTCCTCACCGGTAACAAAACCCAAGTTGGATACTTTCGAGTATTCGGCTCAAAGTGCTACATTCTTGATAAGCATTGTCGTTCTAAATTTGCTCCTAAATCTCATGAAGGTTTCCTACTTGGATATGGCTCAAACTTTCACACTTACTTTGTCTACAATAATTTCACCCGAAAGGTTGAAGAGATGGTAGATGTGAAGTTTGATGAATCTAACGGCTCGCAAGTAGAGCAATTGCCAATTGATGTAGGAGATAAAGACCCTTCAGAAGCAATCCAAGACTTGTCTATTGGCAAGATTCGTCCAACGAAGGTGAAGGAGAGTAGCTCGTCCGTCCAAGAAGAAGCTTCTACCTCACGACAAGGTGAACCAAGAGTTGATACGGAAGCATTCACAAGCGGGACACACCAAGAAGAAGAAAACGAGGAAGTACACCAAGATGAACCGCATCAACCTCCTTCTCCACCACGACGAGAGAACGACAACGTCAACAACAATGAAGGCCAAGAGGAAGAACAAGATGAAGAAGATGTTCCACCCCGATCAAAGCAAAAGCTCTCACAAGTTCGAGCAAGAGTCGCCAAAGACCATCCCGTCAAGCAAATCTACAATGATATGGAAACCGGGAGAATCACTTGCTCTAAAACTCGTTTGGCTAATTTTTGTGAACATTATTCATTCATCTCTAGCATTGAACCTATTAAGGTTGAAGAAGCATTGGAAGATCCGGATTGGATAAGCGCCATGCATAAAGAGCTACACAACTTTGAGAGAAATCAAGTTTGGAGAAACCAAGTTCGTGAGTGAACGCACTAGAGTACTGAGTACTGAGAGAAATCCAGCTCCAGTCATGAACGCACACGCCATCTGTCTAGGTTCGTATCTCTCTCACACACACCCACGTAGGTGGGGGACGTGCACGAAGAGAAGAGGTGCATGCACGGTGCACGTACTCTCGTCTCTTTCCCAACCACACCCGCGCGGGTACATAGTGGAGCTCATTTCTGTACGAAAAGGCAGCCCACGTGGTAATTTGACACATGTACTGGTTGTCCACTTGATGGAGGGAGGATCGTCTACCATGGGTGAACAAACAAATTGCGACTTGACACGTTATGTTAAAAAAGAGGCAAACCATGTGGGGCCTACCTTAGATTCAAGGCTCTATACACAAGAGTACTTTTGATGTGTCCCGTCAACTCACAGAACAAGGAGAAGCTTGCTTAGTACATTGTCTCCCCCGCCCACAGGCGTGGTGGCTCGCAGGATGAGGTGAAGCTTGCTTACTAGTAGTAGTGTATGCCTTATGCCCGCTACCTCACCCACGCGCGCGGTGGCTCGTAGGACAAGGAGAAATTTTTACTACTTCCTCCGTTTACTCCTCGTCCCTACCTTGGTTAGAGGGATTATCATATTGTTTGGAATATATATGTCCTTTAGTAGATTTCAATATGAACTACTAGTACATACTCCAAACACTGATGTATATAGACGTGTTTTAGAGTGTAGATTCACTCATTTTGCTCCGTGTGTAGTCCATATTGAAACAGACGTAATAGTACGCACTGTCCCTCGCCCCTCGACCCTCGCCCACGTGGTGTACGTGCAACAATTCGTTCGGTCTCATATAGCCAGAATGATATATACTGCAGTAACATTATTGCTCGACTTCCCGAAGAGGCGAAGAGCCAATCGCAAGTTTAATATTTTGGAGATGCCAAGTGCAAGGTTTATAGGAGAACGAGTAGTAGGTGTTCCATCATTTATAATGAAGTTTTTTTCTTCAGTGGCATGCACGCAATATAATAGGTTCATATGGAGAGAAAAGGAAACCGCTCCACTATATACATAGTTAGGATGGGCCAGCCTACACGGTTGGTTGCTGGGGTTGCTCTCTTCACACTCTCTCGCACAAAATGATTGTGGCCACATATATAACATCCCGGCGGATCACGTCCACCAGGGGAAGGGGTGGATGCTTAGTGTAGATGCGGTCACCATTGTCGACGGCGAAACCCACTGTCGGCACATCCCGATCAGGGGTCCCTGCCGTTCTCTCTCACAAATCCGGTGAGGTTGCCTTCATCCCTTGCTCACTGCCGCAGCGTGGGTAGTTGCCGCCTCCCACCGCCCTCCTCAAGGTTGACCTACATCCCGACATCCCTCAGGCACAACTCCCTTTACCTCCGGCTTGCACCACTGCTCCAGCTGCCCACATACTCCATGTGGATATTTCTCTACTTCTTTGCCCTGCACATACCTCTACTGGCTTCTACATACTGTATTTGTGATGAGTATATGTCTCATCAACTAGTCCCAGTAATCTTATTCTAATCACGCTTCTTCAATTTCTTTGCCACGGGGATGCTCATCTCGATTTTGGTTAAACTGCACAAAATGATCCGATGGTCAAAGGGTTGCAAACTTCAGTTCTTCGGAAGCTCCAACATTGCCAGCAAATTAAAGCCAGGTTAGGGTTTACGGTTCAAGGGCTAGGAACTGCATGGATCATTTTTTTCTTTAGCTGTCTCTGTTACAAAATAAGTGTCAACTTTAGTAATAGTACAACTTTGTACTAAAGTTTGCATAAAGTTGAGACACTTATTTTGGAACGGAGGGAGTACATATTGGCTATGATCTGTCAATCATTGAGATGAAATAGCATGCATGTTAGTCTCCTTTGTATTTGATGAAATGTTACAACGGGCAACCTTGGACGCAAGATACATGTAACAGAAGCTGGAAGCTTCATAGCATTGAACAAATTTATCTCGCTGATAAATTACAGTACGTACTATACTAGTACTATGTAAAGAGTTAGGTGTCGCACGGTGTCCAGAAAATATGGTGATAGTGTGAGGTGGGCCATGTAATCACTGAGCCTGCGTGTTTTCGCTGCTCTTGCACTCCTCCGCTGTAAGAATGGAGAAAATTGTAATCTAGTAGTACCTCCTTTCACCGAAAGCGTGGGACATCCAGCAATCTTACCACCTCAGTAATAATGACCAATGAGCCATCAAATCACATAGACCCAGCAGTAAGTTGGACGGACGAAGCAAAAATCACTCTTGAATCCGCTTCTCCCTTCAACACGGGCGCCAGTACGAGGTCACGTCCGCTCTGCCCGAGCATGAATGCGGCACCGATTCTTTGGAGCGGCGCTGACCGTTTCGGGCGGGAAGCGCGCACGGGCGATGGAGGGGCTTTCGGTGCGCCAGGGTGGTCAGGAGCGGGCATGGCAGATGTCCGCTTGTCCCTACCGGATGCCCGGAAATGAGAGGATGCGCCAACTCTTGCGGCTAAAATCGTACACTACACACCATCTCTCTGTAGGAGTAGGTCGATCTATCACTCTCTCTAACACACACATGTTGTTAAACACACACACACACACACAGACACACACACACATCACACACAAGTTCATAGAATAGGAAAATTGTGTGAGTGCGAATCACAGGAAGTGAGATACAAATAGAGTATGTGCAAGAAGAGAAGAGGTGACGAATATTCCATCAAACCTGGACTGAGGAGTAGTACTCCCTCCGTCTAGGTGTTAAGTCATCTCACAAAAATAAGATATTCCCAAAATGTTTAGGCGTCGTCCATTAACTTCACATCTCAATCCCCTCCTGGCCTCATTGCTAGCGAGCATTGTTACTTAGGGAGCATTTGGATACTTAGCAAGAACAACTTATAGCCTAGCCGGGCAAGGTTAGGCGTTTGGAACTGTTAAAATATGTTTTCTTTTGTGGGCCAGCAAGCTTGGGTGGGCTAGAAAAACCTTGCTAGCTCAGGAGAGCCAGATCGGCTCTCTTCCGATGGCAAACTTCGCGTAGTAGTAACATAGACTAGTAACATATGCTTGTTACTAGTCCAAGTTACTCACCACTATGACCAGCCAAAGCAATGTAACCAAACGCTCCTTACTCTGCCTTGTTATCTCCCCCGGGAACCCAATGCATGGAGCGCAACTACGCGTTGATCAGTCAAGAAATTAAAGTCATCTTGCATGCGAGTTAATACGTGGCCCTGCATGGTAGCTAAAACGGCATCTCTTAGTTGTTTGGATTAATTGTTGCGTTTAGAGACAGAAATCAGGGCTTTGATTGGAGCAAGGACCGGTCAAGTTTCTCCTTCTCCTCCAATCTGCTTGCACCTTGGTCCCGCTGCACCTTCTAACGTGACTTATTACACCTAGACGGAGGGAGTAGTACGAGATACAGTGGCACACTGATTTAGGTCGAATACAAGTGCCAAAATTGTGTGCATGTTATAATAAGGATTCACTTCAAATAGTACGTGAGCGAACAGAGGGATCAATTGGACAGTGTTCCCGAGAAGTAGCGAGATGTGTGAGGTAAGATACACCGCTGGCACTTTTAATTTTTCTTATTAATTTGTTTGTTTCACCCTCTGACTGGTGGGACCCAACATACTACATGGAGAGAGGTAAGGTGACTAAGGCTGCATTATTTCTGCACCACTGTGGATAGTCTTACCACCAAAGCCACATGACACGATTATGATTTAAATTCCAATGACTCCCACGCAAAAAAACACGGCATGCTTGTCACACGAATGCAGGAATGTATAAAAGGTTATTTTCCTCTCGTTGAACATAACGGGAGGGTTGTGTAGCTGGTTATCCTGTTTGCTCATCAAACTTGAGGTCTCGGGTTCGATAACTACACTTGAGCATAATTCGTGCCAGGAGGATTCTTTGACTGGTCAAAATGGATGGATACAGAGCTATACGATCTCGTAGTGACCGTATAATCACCTCATCACGTATAAGCTGCAGCCTCAGTGCTTGTTTTCTAGGGTTTGCACTCTTCACACTCTCTCTCTCAAGTAAATATATACACGCTGGAGCCTCATCGCTTGTAGTTGCTCTCTTCACACTCTCTCACCCTCTCCGGATCTAAACAAGACTTCATTGGCCTATCTCTCTCCCCTCACTGCTGGTCAAAGAGCCGGCAGGATCCGTTCGCCGGGAAGGGAAGGAGGCTTAACACTGTCGCCGTCGGCGAGGGAGGGAATCCACTATCGGCGCAGCTGTTCACTTTCACCCAGCGGCAGCGCGGGAGGGCCTCCGACCCCTTGTTCTTAGCCACCGTACATAGTGTGGGACGAACGACCTTCGGTTGCCCACCGAACCACACCCCAAGAACCTTAAGGTATAATTTACTTATTCCACATGCATTGCTCTAGCTGCATTTGGGCTTTTTCCGCTTCTACACTCGAATCTAGGTGTTGGATCAAACAGGAAAGTAGTGGGGAAAGTTGTATAGCATGAATCTAGGATGTGGTTCAAAGAGGAAAGGAATGGGGGAAAGTAGTGGGGAAAGTTGTATTGCATGAATCTAGGACGTTGTTCAAAAAGGAAAGGAAGGGGGAAAGTTGTATCGCATGAATCTAAGACGTGGTTCAAAGAGGAAAGGAATGGGGGAAAGTTGTGGGGAAAGTTGTATAGCATAAATCTAGGACGTGGTTCAAAGAGGAAAGGAATGGGGGGAAAGTACTAGTACAGACTGGCTATCTAGCACCTATGTTTGTCAAAAAGGGAAAACAATGACAAACATAGTACGCACATCTGTAACGAACTGATCTTTTGTTTTGGGGGACAAGGCTGTAGAGTTTGAGCAGGACTAGATTTGCTGCGCTCACATACGGAAAGGTGTCTAAAGGTAACAAAACTGGGACCAACACAAATATGCTCCTTGGTTGTTTGTTCTTTGTTGCAACAGACTGTGCATCACCCTAGTACATCAGTAGATGCACATGGTGCTGGTGTGTCCACTGTCCCATGCAACCCTTTAGCTGTTGTTAATCTAAGGCCCTGTTTGGTTAAAAAAACTCCCTAGTCCCTACCTCCCTCGGGGTCTTCTTTCTTTAGTCCCAAATGCCCACTTTTAGTCCCTAAAAGTCCCGCCTGTTTGGTTTAGATGGGACTGACACGGAGTTTTTTTAGTCCCTACAGCAAAATGTCCGTGTAAACAAACACCCTCTAATAATGCCACTGAAAAATTGATGCAATGCCACAATTAAAAGCAAATTACATGTTTAGAATTTTTTGTTGTTAATATAATCTCTCTATTAATATTAATCAATGCCACCATTTGAGAAATGCTACTGTCTTGCTTTCTTTCCCATTTAGATAATTTAGATGCTTCTTTTTGTTGGCTTCTGTGTCATCCACCGTTATTGACCACTAGTTGTTTCCTTTGCACCTCTGTGTAAATAGGGTTATCTACTTCACCTCGTTGCCATTGTGACCTTTTGTTGCATTGCACAAAACACATTTGTTTTAAGAGTGTTTTGTGCAGTTCATCCAATATGTCACACTGATAATGTTGCTTGATTGCTTGATCTTAGTGGAACTGCACAAGAGGAGATCTTACTTCCTATCCGAGTTGTCAAATTTGGTTCAGATCTTCTTCTTGTGAGTTGTTTGAATTCCGTGTCATGAGAGGTCAGTACTAGCCTTCTTTCATATGATTCTGCAGTGTGCTTTCATATGTTGTGCTACTTGTACGGTAATGTTGCTTGATTTTAGTGAACTGCACAACTGGAGACAAGACTTCCAATCTGTATGTGCACCGTATTATCCCATTGAGGTAAGATAAGGATATTTCACAACTGTTGGCCTGTATTTTGCCACTTTCATCAGAAAATTAATGTCATTGTTTAGTGTTATACTTGTGCTCCCTAATTGACATGCCAAATCTTACATTGAAGGCAAAGCTTGTCTGTTATTGAACCAAGTGATGAAGGGGAAGAACAAGCGGAAGAAAAACAAAAAAACACCCAATGCTGTAATGAAGCACTGGAACTGTGATGACACAAGTAATGATATAGTTTTGCATCTTAATTTATTGCCATGGCTGGAACAAGCAATCGTTTTGCCACTGATTTGATGCCACTCTTAATGTAATACATAATTATCTCTACTTGAGCAAACAGGGATCTTCTTTGAAGATACCATATATTTTAGTGGAACTGCACAAGAAGATGTTGGAAACATTAAACTAATCGAGGAGTATATAGTAAGCATGGCTACCACAGTAGATAGCAACAGATGGTTCCGGAGAAGTGCTTCATCTGTATGCTCTACACAATAAGCCTCCTGACAAAGGTTGGTACTCGCCCACGGATTTCATCCATGTGATTGAGCGTTGTCATCTCTATTGGTGTTGTGCTACTATTTAGATATTATCATGAAAAAGTGGTATTGTGCTTGAGAAGTGCTTCATCTGTGTTGTTTTAAATATTTCCTTTCCTTTTTTTGAGCAAACAGGGATGCTAGCATTTAGTTCTCCTCTTGTCTTTGCACAACAGGATCATCCTCCTCTAAAGAAGAATATGGAGTACGTGAAGTGACTAGTTCTGATTATGCCAGGATGAAGAAGCCATGTCTATCTTCTCATCAGAAGGAGCAGTTGAAGGATGGTTACATTACTCCCCACAAGACCAAACTAACTTCAGTTCAGAAGGACTGATAAATCTCCATTTTCTTGCTGTGATGCGCAAGTATAATGTTGTTCTAGGATTCTTTCCGGTCAGTTCCATTTTTCTAAAAGTGTGCTCTACAGGGACCATGTAGGTGCTTGTTTAAACTATCAATTCATAGTACAGTTTGCTTTATACTGATCACTTTTTTTGTATTTGTGCAAACAGGGGTGCTCAGCTTGATTTCAATGGGAACTGCACAAAATGTTCATGAATACATTGAATCATTCATTTCCACCACAAGAAAGAAGGTGCCGATAAGTTCAAGGCGTTGCAACATATAAGGGCGAAATCATACAAGCTACACGTGAATTTGGTTGATTTTGGTGGAACTGCACAAAAACAGCTAGTTTATTTAGCACGAGGTGCCATGTCAATGTCTGAACTGATGGCAAACCCTACCAATTCCACAATCGTAGGCATTTGATATTTTGGAATGGGAGAACCTTGTCAAATTTTGCTCATTGATGTTAGCAAGAAGACATGCGTTTGATATTTTCGAATGGGACGCCCTTTGCTGTCAGCAGTGTCGATCAATTTTTCTTTATTCTTTAGTTGTGAAGTAAATATTGGCTCTGACATGTGAATCACTGAGATGCATAATCATCGATTGTTTTGAATGTTCTCTATGAATTGCCAAGCCTGTGTGTTCGATTGCAATGTACGGGAACGCTAAAAAGCTGCTCAAACTCTTTGTACTCCTTCTGTTCCTTTTTACTTCGCACATTGTGAAAGAGCATACTTTTTTCTATAATATTGGTCAAAGTAGAGATACTTTGACTACAGACTAAACTTGTATACAGACTAGAAAGGACCGGAGGGAGGACATGTGAAACTGCTGCAAACGAGGTGATCACCCTGGGAATAATGCTAGTACGTATTGTTTTGCATGTTCATCCAATGCTAGTGATACAAGAATTTGAACTAATCGAAATAAATTCATTCATACACGGTCAGATTTCATATAAACATGTCGGATTTCATTACATTTTATACATTCTTCAACTAAAAAGGGGTGCACTGGAGGTATAATTAATTAACCGAAGCTACCCACCTGTGTCCGTCTGAGCCGAACAGAAGCTTCAGTGACTTAACTGCAGGTGCAGTTGTGTAACTGACATGTAGCCCAGATGCCTGTTGGGACCACGTGTTAGTCAGCCAACTGCATGAGCAGTTAAGTAGAAGTAGCGTCCTTCTCCAACATAGCTCTCCAACTCCACGTCGCCACCAAGAAGCTAATAGGTCGTCAATGGTCAACCCGCCTAGCTTGGCTTCAGCCGGAGGGTAGGAGCGGTGGCCTTACTTGGCCCTGAGCAGCGACGAACTATCGTGTTCTACTCTTCCTTGTTTTCTGTGTGGCGCGGCCTCATTGGCAGTGGGGCGGGGCCTCGACGGAGCCAATGATGTCCTCTATCTCGTTGCCGGTGAGGCGGTGCCTCAACAGAGTGGGGGAAATCCTCCCCCTTGTTGCCGGTGATGTCCTCTGCCTTCTTGTTGGCGGGGCGGGGCCTTAGGGGAATAGTGCCTCCGTCTTGGTGCCGGCGGGGCGGGGCCTCGATGGATCCGGCGATGTCCTCTATCTCGTTGTCGGCGGGGTGGCGCCTCGGCGGAGCGGGTGAAATCCTCCCCCTCGTTGCCGGCATGGTGGGGCCTCGGCTGAGCCGGCAATGTCCTCTGCCTCGTTGTTGGCGGGGCTGGGCCTCGGCGGAGCCGGCGGTGTCCTCTGCCTCGTTGTTGGTGCCGTGGGGCCTCGGCAGAGTAGGACCTCATCGACACTAGTGGAGCGGGGACTCTTCGGAGCCGGCATTGTCCTATGCCTCATCCTTGGTCTCGAAAAACAGTGCCTCGCCCGCTTCATCACCCTCTTTGTAGGCGGCCGCAGCCTCCACCACCCGCATGCGGTACCGCTATCGCTCGAGGCGGCCCTTGATAACCCACAAGTATAGGGGATCAATTGTAGCCTCTTTAGATAAGTAAGAGTGTCGAACCCAATGAGGAGCTAAAGGTAGAACAAATATTCCCTCAAGTTCTATCGACCACTGATACAACTCTACGCATGCTTAGCGTTCGCTTTACCTAGAACAAGTATGAAACTAGAAGTACTTTGTAGGTGTTGTTGGATAGGTTTGCAAGAATATAAAGAGCATGTAAATAAAAACTAGGTGCTGTTTAGATAAATAAGAAATAAAGTTAGTATAGCGAGTGTGAAAAGTGGTGGCAGGAGTTGCGAAATTGTCCCTAAGCAATTGACTACTTTACTAGACCGATAGCAAGTTTTATGTGGGAGAGGCCACTCCTAGCATGTCATCCCTGACTTGGAATTCTATGCACTTATGATTGGAACTATTAGCAAGCATCCGCAACTACTAACGTTCATTAAGGTAAAACCCAACCATACATTAAGATATATTGGCCCCCCTTCAATCCTGTATGCATCAATTTCTATGCTAGGTTGAAGCTTCTGTCACTCTTGCCCTCCGATACATAGTCCTATCAACATACAACTAACCCCATGGTGCGATCCACACGCGCGCTCATATGATGGGCACCAAAGGACAGCAACATAACCACAAGAAAATTAAACCAATCATAGCAATTCACCAATTACCGAAAGGACAACGAAAATCTACTCAAACATCATAGGATGGCAACACATCATTGTATAATAATATGAAGCATAAATCACCATGTTCAAGTAGAGGGTACAACAGGTTGAGAGAGAGTGCACCACTGAATATAGATGGGGGAAGGTGATGGGGATGTTGGTGAAGATGATGGAGGTGTTGGTGTAGATCGCGGTGATGATAATGGCCACGACGGCATTTCGGCGCCACCGGAAGCGAGGGGGAGAGAGCCCCCCTTCTTATTCTTCTTCTTCCTTGACCTTCTCCCTAGATGGGAGAAGGGTTTCCCATAGGGTCCATGGTCTCCATGGCATGGGAGGGGCGAGAGCCCCTCCGAGATTGGAGCTGTCTCTCTATTTCTGCGTTCCTGATTCTGCCCTTTCACATTTTTATATTCCCAGAGATCCGTAGCTCCGATTGGGTTGTCCTTTGGAAACGATTTCTATCCGGATATTGACTTTCTTGCGGCGAAATAAGGGCACGAACTACCTTACGGAGTGGCCACGAGGGTCAAGGGCGCGCCCACCCCCTCGGGCGCGCCCCCTACCTCGTGGGCCCCCTCGAGCATTGTCTCACATTGACTATTCTTCCCAAAATCATAAATATTCCAAAAATATTCTCCGTCTTTTGTTTATTCCATTTGGACTCCGTCTGATATGGGTTTTCTGCGAAACATAAAACATGCAATAGACAGGAACTGGCACTGGGCACTGGATCAATATGTTAGTCCCAAAAATAGTATATAAAGTTGCCAAAAGTATACGAAAGTTGAATAATATTGGCATGGAAGAACTAAAAATTATAGATACCACGGAGACGTATCAGCCCTCGCGGGTGGAGCGGTACGAGTCGAGCAGTGCCTCCTGCTTCGCTCGCTCCGCGGTGATCCGCTCCTCCGTCTGCAAGTGCTCCTGGAGGAGATGATGGTTGTAGGCAGCGTCGGCCTGCGCCTCCCAAAACTGCTCTTCACGCTTCTGTCTCACTGTGTCCATGTATTGGGCACGGGCCTCGCTGATGGTCATGGTGCAATACACCAGGGAGGATGGCGTGGAGGAGGGGGTTGGCGCCGGATCATCGACTACCATGTTCTCCATTAGGACGTCGGCGTCCTCCGGCTACCTGCTGGCCAGCCAGTTGGCAGCAATGGTGCCATCTCCTTGTGGTCCGTTGTCCGCCCATCCCAAAGAGCGCTGGAGCACGAGGAAGCCATAGTGCGCAGTAGTGGTGTGGACAGGAGAAAGGGAACGGATGCAGATGACTGCGGCTATGGCCGGCGCAACAGTTTATATAGCAATGGTGGGCGGTGTAGGGACGAATGTGTGGTGACGGAGTAGCTGCCTTGGCAACCGCGTATCATTAATGTGGGCGGTAGATGGACAGATGGACGACACTTGTGTCGTTTGAAGGCGGAGCAATCGCCTGCACCGGGAAGCGGGGTGGGCGGCGCTGAGCGTTTCGGGCGAAAAGGGTGCGCGGGCGAGGGAGGCGGTCTGGGTGGGGCAGGGCAGTCAGACTCGTGCTTGGTAGCGGGTCGGTCCAGCAGCCGGACATGCTGGCTCGCCAGCAAGCTCACCGAGCTGAGCGATGACAATCAGGCGATGGACGTAGCTTCCGACCAGGAGCCGGCGCCACTGTCCAATCCGGTTCATGCCATGTTCACCATAGAGCAGGTGTGGCCACACTTCGACGCCCTAATGGAGGAAGAGCTGCCAGCGCAGGAGGACCTGTGCTGCAACCTCCATCTCCTCAACGAGCACCGGTGAACAAGCGAACGACAATGCCGTCGCGGACATGTGGCCCTATGATCCTGGCTTCCCGAATGAGCAGCGGGCGTTGTATCAGACCATCCGTAGGGCCCGCGAGGCCCTCTCCGTTGTCCTTCGAGTTGTTGTGCTCGCTGTGGCGCCGCCGTCTCGCATTGTCCACATGGTCAACGGACATCAGGAATGAGGAGATGACTTTACTTGGAGAGGATGACAGTGGGGACCCACCAGGGCCATAGCCGCACGTACGCAAGTGCCTCCTTATTATATAAAACTACAATTTCTTTTTGCTTCCTCCTGATTTCCTGACATCACTGTCCCGCACCATTATCAACCTATGTAGTCAATAAACGAGAGAATTGCACAATGAGTGGCCGACAGCTGGGACCAAGCAGCTCGAGCAGTATTTGGGTTTTTGAGGTGTGATCAATGCAGAGTTTTTCTTGAGCGATGTTTTCATTGTTGTTCAGAGGAGAGAGCAGGGTATTAACTGGGCGGGCTGTGGCCCGTCTAACCCAGGCCAGATATCCAGCCTAGATATTAAATTTTTTCAAGCTGAAAATGGCTAGCCCAGCTATACTTTTTTTAGGAATACCCAGGCAACATCAAGTTGTTATTCTCCGCCCCGCTGGGCTGCAAGTCTTTCCTAGGAGGGATGCATTAGGCTTAACAAGAAAATGGGTGATACGTCTCCAATGTATCTACTTTTCCAAACACTTTTGCCCTTGTTCTGGACTCTAACTTGCATGATTTGAATGAAACTAACCCGGACTGGCGCTGTTTTCAGCAGAACTGCCATGGTGTTGTTTATTGTGCAGAAAACAAAAGTTCTCGGAATGACTTGAAAATCCATGGAGATAACTTTTGGAAAATATAAAAAATACTGGCAAAAGATGAAGGCTAGGGGGCCCACACCCTATCCACGAGGGTGGGGGGCGCGCCCCACCTGTCTCGTGGGCCCCCTGATGCTCCACCAACCTTAACTCCAACTCCATATATTCTGTTTCGCGCAGAAAAAAATCAGAGATGAAATTTCATCGCGTTTTACGATACGGAGCCGCCGCCAAGCCCAACAACCTCTCGGAAGGGCTGATCTGGAGTCCGTTCGGGGCTCCGGAGAAGGGGATTCATTGTCGTCGTCATCATCAACCATACTCCATCACGAATTTCATGATGCTCACCACCGTGCATGAGTAATTCCATCATAGGCTTGCTGGACGGTGATGGGTTGGATGAGATTTACCATGTAATCAAGTTAGTTTTGTTAGGGTTTGATACCTAGTATCCACTATGTTCTGAGATTGATGTTGCTATGACTTTGCTATGTTTAATGCTTGTCACTAGGGCCCGAGTGCCATGATTTCAGATCTGAACCTATTATGTTTTCATGAATATATGTGAGTTCTTGATCCTATCTTGCAAGTGTATTGTCACCTATTATGTGTTATGATCCGACAACCCCGATGTGACAATAATCGGGATACTTCTCGGTGATGACCGTAGTTTGAGGAGTTCATGTATTCACTAAGTGCTAATGCTTTGGTCCGGTTCTCTATTAAAAGGAGGCCTTAATATCCCTTAGTTTCCATTAGGACCCCGCTGCCATGGGAAGGTAGGACAAAAGATGTCATGCAAGTTCTTTTCCATATGCACATATGACTATATTCGGAATACATGCCTACATTACATTGATGAACTGGAGCTAGCTCTGTGTCACCCTATGTTATAACTATTACATGATGAATTGCATCCGACATAATTATCCATCACTGAACCAATGCCTACAAGATTTTCACATATTGTGCTTTGCTTATTTACTTTACCGTTGATGCTGTTACAATTACTACAAAACTGCTAACGTTACTTTTGCCACTCTTACCATTACTATCATACTACTTTGCTACTAAATAGTTTGCTGCAGATACTAAGTTATCCAGGTGTGGTTGAATTGACAACTCAATTGCTAATACTTGAGAATATTATTTGGGTGCCCTTGTGTCGAATCAATAAATTTGGGTTGAATACTCTACCCTCAAAAACTGTTGCGATCCCCTATACTTGTGGGTTATCAATACTATTTTCTGGCGCCATTGCCGGGGAGCATAGCTCTATTCTCTGAGTCGCTTGGGATTTATATCTGTTGATCACTATGAAGAACTTGAAAAGATCAAAGGACTAAAATTTATCCCTCAACTACGAGGGGAGGTAAGGAACTGCCATCTAGCTCTGCACTTGATTCTCCTTCCGTTATGAGTAAGCTTGTGACACCTAAACCTGCTAATGCTATGAATTCTGATATGTCGCATGTTATTGATGATGCCACTTCTGGTATGCATGATACTTATGATGAAACTACTTCTATGCTTGATACTACTGTGCCATTAGGTGAATTTCTTGATGAACAACTTGCTAGAGCTAGGGAGAATGAAATTATTGAAACTGATAATATTGATGATAGTGATGATGAAGGTTCTCCCCCTAAATATGAATTGCCTATTTTTCCTGAGGGTTATGTTATGGATGAAGAAACTGCTAGAGATTTTCTTTCTTTGAATGATAGATCAGATCTTAAGAAATTATTAGCTAAGCTGAAACAAAAGACTCTGAAGGGTAGAATGAATATGACCCTGCTTTTGCTACTTCACATATTTTTGTTACTGATAAGGATTAAGAGTTCTCTGTTGATCCTGAGATAATTACTTTAGTTGAATCTAATCCTTTTTATGGCAATGAATCTGAAACTGTTGTAGCACATCTTACCAAGTTGAATGATATAGCCACCCTATTTACTAGTGATGAGAAGTCTCGCTATTATTATATCCTTAAGATATTTCCGTTCTCATTAAAGGGTGATGCTAAAACTTTGTTTAATTCTCTTGATCCTGGTTGTGTGCGTAGTCCCCAGGATATGATCTATTACTTCTGTGCTAAATATTTCCCTGCTCATAAGAAACAAGCTGCCTTGCGGGAAATATATAATTTTGTGCAAATCGAAGAAGAGAGTCTCCCACAAGCTTGGGGGATGCTTCTCTGATTACTTAATGCTTTGCTTGATCACCCTCTTAAGAAAAATGAAATACTTGATATCTTTTATAATGGACTAATCGATGCTTCCAAGGACCACTTGGATAGTTGTGCTGGTTGTGTTTTCAGGGAAAGAACAGTCGACCAAGCTGAATTGTTATTGAATAATATGTTGACTAATGAAAATAATTGGACTCTTCCTGAGCCTCCTGAGCAAATTGAGCCAACTCCTGAGCCTATTCCTAAAACAACTCCGAAGAAGAGGGGTGTTCTATTTCTTAGTCCGAAAGATATGCAAGAGGCAAAGGAATCAATAAAAGAAAAATGTATTAAAGCTGAAGATGTTAAGAATTTACTTCCTATTGAAGAAATACATGGTCTTAATATACCTCCTGTTGAAGAAACACATTTTTCTTGATAACCCGACACATGTAGTAAAGGTAAATTCTCTCTATAGATATGATAAAGTTGAAATCCTGTCTACTAAATTTGCTAGCCAGTGCTTAGATGAATTTGATGACTTTAAGGATAAACAAGCAAATTTCGATGATTATGTTAGTAGACAATTGAAAAAAATGCTTATATGATTGGACGCTTGAGTGATTATATGTCTAGAGTTAAGGGTGAACTTAAACTCACTAGTAAACATGTTTCTATGGTCACCACTCAAGCTGAACAAGTACTTAAGGCTCAGAATGAATTGCTAGATGAACTAAATAGTAAACATGATTTTGCTGTTAGAGTGGCTATTATAACTGGTAAAATGACTCAGGAACCTTTGTATCCCGAAGGCCACCCTAAGAGAATTGAACAAGATTCTCAGAATAATAATCTAGATGCTCCTAGTTCTTCTAAGAAGAAGAAGAAGAAGAAAAATGATAGGACTTTGCATGCTTCTAGTGAACCTAATGTAGGAACACCTGAGAATCCTAATGATACTTCTATCTCTGATGCTGAAACACAATCCGGAGATGAACATGAACCTAATGATAATGCTAATAATGATGTTCATGTAGATGCTCAACCTAGTAATAACAATGATATAGAAATTGAACATGCTGTTGATCTTGATAACCCACAATCAAGAAATCAACAATATGATAAGAGAGACTTTGTTTCTAGGAAGCATGGTAGGGAAAGAGAACCATGGGTTCAGAAACCCATGCCTTTTCCTCCTAATCCATCCAAGAAAAAGGATGATGAGGACTTTGAGCGCTTTGCTGAAATGATTAGACCTATTTTCTTACGCATGCGCTTAACCGATATGCTTAAAACAAACCCTTACGCTAAATACATGAAAGATATCATTACTAATAAAAGGAAAGTACCTGAAGCTGAAATTTCCACCATGCTTGCCAAATATACCTTTAAGAGTGGAATACCTAAGAAACTTGGTGATTCCGGAGTACGCACTATACCATGCTCCATTCAAAGAAATTATATTAAAACTGCCTTATGTGATTTAGGAGCTGGTGTTAGTGTTATGCCTCTTTCCTTGTACCGTAGACTTGAATTAAGTAAGTTGACACCTACTGAGATATCTTTGAAAATGGCTGCCAAATCAACTGCTATACCTGTCGGCATTTGTGAGGACATGCCTGTTGTTGTTGCGAATGTAACTATCTTAACAGACTTTGTCATTCTTGATATTCCTGAGGACGACAGTATGTCGATTATCCTTGGTAGACCCTTTTTAAATACTGCAGGTGCTGTTATTGATTGCAACAAAGGCAATGCCACCTTTCATGTTAATGGAAATGAGCATACGGTATATTTTCCAAGGAAACAACCTCAAGTTCACAGCATAAATTCTATTGGGAAAATTCCATCAATTATATTTGGAGGTTTTGAATTTCCTCTCCCTACTGCAAAGAAAAAGTATGATATTCTTATTATTGGGGATGTTCATATCCCCGTTGAGGTAGCCTAGTGTCACTTTGAAATTTCTCCGGTTTCATGTGATTCAGAATGAGTTTGTTAACAAGACTTGATCAACCTTGTTAGTGGATTCCTTTTGATGATCATGAAATGGATGAAACTAGAAGGCACAACCTTCTGTACCCTCTCTTTACTTTCTGTTACTTAGAATAAACAAAGTAGAAATAAAATATTTTGTCTGTTTTCTGAATTATCTATGCAATAGAAAATACCCTGAAAATAAGAGTTCTCCAAATGCCATGCCAATTTAATATGATTTTTTCTGGAATATTTGAGAATGGAGAGGTGTTGATGTCCTTTGCGTCCAAGAAACCAAATGGAGAGGACAGAAGGCGAAGGAGGATACCGGCTTGAAGCTGTGGTACACGGGGACGGCTGCAAACATAAATGGCGTAGGCATCTTGATCAACAAGAGCCTCAAGTATGGAGTGGTAGACGTCAAGAGACGTGGGGACCGGATTATCCTGGTCAGGCTGGTAGTTGAGGACTTGGTTCTCAATGTTATCAGCGCATATGCCCCGCATGTAGGCCACAATGAGAACACCAAGAGGGAGTTCTGGGAAGGCTTGGAAGACATGGTTAGGAGTGTACCGATTGGTGAGAAGCTCTTCATAGGAGGAGACCTCAATGGCCACGTGGGTACATCTAACACAGGTTTTGAAGGGGAGCATGGGGGCTTTGGCTATGGCATCAGGAATCAAGAAGGAGAAGATGTCTTAAGCTTTGCTCTAGCCTACAACATGATTGTAGCTAACACCCTCTTTAGAAAGAGAGAATCACATCTGGTGACTTTTAGTAGTGGCCAACACTCTAGCCAGATTGATTTCATCCTCTCGAGAAGAGAAGATAGGCGTGCGTGCCTAGACTGTAAGGTGATACCTAGGGAGAGTGTTGTACCCCAGCATAAGCTGGTGGTTGCTGACTTCCGCTTTCGGATTCGTGTCCAGCGGGATAAGTGTGCCAAGGTCGCTAGAACGAAGTGGTGGAAGCTCAAGGGGGAGGTAGCTCAGGTGTTCAAGGAGAGGGTAATTAAGGAGGGCCCTTGGGAGGAAGGAGGGGATGCGGACAATGTGTGGATGAAGATGGCGACTTGCATTCGTAAGGTGGCCTCGGAGGAGTTTGGAGTGTCCAGGGGAAGGAGAAGCAAAGATAAGGATACCTGGTGGTGGAATGATGATGTCCAGAAGGCGATTAAAGAGAAGAAAGATTGCTTCAGACGCCTATACCTGGATAGGAGTGCAAAAAACATAGATAAGTACAAGATGGCGAAGAAGGCCGCAAAGCGAGCTGTTGGTGAAGCAAGGGGTCGGGCATATGAGGACCTCTACCAACGGTTAGGCACGAAGGAAGGTGAAAGGGACATCTATAAGATGGCTAAGATCCGGGAGAGGAAGACGAGCGATATTTGCCAAGTCAAATGCATCAAGGACGGAGCAGGCCAACTCTTGGTGAAGGATGAAGAGATTAAGCATAGATGGCAGGAGTACTTCGACAAGCTGTTCAATGGGGAGAATGAGAGTTCTACCATTGAACTGGACGACTCCTTTGATGAGACCAACATGCGTTTTGGGCGGCGCATCCAGGAGTCTGAGGTGAAGGAGGCTTTAAAAAGGATGAAAGGAGGCAAGGCGATGGGCCCTGTATCCCCATTGAGGTGTGGAAAGGTCGGGGACATAGCGATAGTATGGCTAACCAAGCTTTTGAACCTCATTTTTTGGGCAAACAAGATGCCAGAAGAATGGAGACGGAGTATATTACTACCAATCTTCAAGAACAAGGGGGATGTTCAGAGTTGTACTAATTACCGTGGAATTAAGCTGATGAGCCATACAATGAAGCTATGTGAGAGAGTCATTGAGCACCGCTTAAGAAGAATGACAAGCGTGACCAAAAATCAGTTTGGTTTCATGCCTGGGAGGTCGACCATGGAAGCCATTTTCTTGGTACGACAACTTATGGAGAGATATAGGGAGCAAAAGAAGGACTTGCATATGGTGTTCATTGACTTGGAGAAGGCCTATGATAAGATACCGTGGAATGTCATGTGGTGGGTCCTGGAGAAACACAAAGTCCTAGCAAAGTACATTACCCTCATCAAGGACATGTACAATAATGTTGTGACAAGTGTTCAAACAAGTGATGTCGGCACCGATGACTTCCCGATTAAGATAGGACTGCATCAGGGGTCAGCTTTGAGCCCTTATCTTTTTGCATTGGTGATGGATGAGGTCACAAGGGGTATACAAGGAGATATCCCATGGTGTATGCTCTTTGCGGATGATGTGGTGCTAGTTGACGATAGTCGGACGGGGGTAAATAGGAAGTTAGAGTTATAGAGACAAACCTTGGAATCGAAAGGGTTTAGGCTTAGTAGAACTAAAACCTAGTACATGATGTGCGGTTTCAGTACTACTAGGTGTGAGGAGGAGGAGGTTAGCCTTGATGGCCAGGTGGTACCTCGGAAGGACACCTTTCGGTATTTGGGGTCAATGTTGCAGGAGGATGGGGGTATTGATGAAGACGTGAACCATCGAATCAAAGCCAGATGGATGAAGTGGCGCCAAGCTTCTGGCATTCTCTGTGACAAGAGAGTGCCACAAAAGCTAAATGGCAAGTTCTACAGAACGGCGGTTCGACCCGCAATGTTGTATGGCACGGAGTGTTGGCCGACTAAATGGCAACATGTTGAACAGTTAGGTGTGGTGGAGATGCGTATGTTGAGATGGATGTGTGGTCACACAAGGAAGGATCGAGTCCGGAATGATGATATACGAGATAGAGTTGGGGTAGCACCAATTGAGGAGAAGCTTGTCCAACATTGTTTGAGATGGTTTGGGCATATTCAGTGCAGGCCTCCAGAAGCTCAGTGCATAGCGGATGGCTAAAGCGTGCGGAGAATGTCAAGAGAGGGCGGGGTCGATCGAATTTGACATGGGAGGAGTCCGTTAAGAGAGACATGAAGGATTGGAGTATCGACAAAGAGCTAGCTATGGACAGGAGCTGCGTGGAAGCTTGCTATCCATGTGCCAGAGCCATGAGTTGGTTGCGAGATCTTATGGGTTTCACCTCTAGCCTACCGCAACTTGTTTGGGACTAAAGGCTTTGTTGTTGTTGTTGTTGTTGTTGTTGTCGTTGTTGGAATATTTGAGAATATTTGGCACTAAGAACACAGCAGGGGGAGCAAGCACCTGAACACGAGGGTCCAGGGCACGCCCACCCCTATAGGGCGCGCCCCCTGTCTTGTGGGCCCATGGTGGTTCCCCTCCACTTATTCCTGCACCCACACACTCCATCTTCCTGCCAAAAAAATCCCCATTCAGCTCAATCACGAGGTCCAGCTCATTTTGCTACGATTTCCGATCTCCTTGCTCAAAGCTCCATTCACAAAACTGCTTTGGGAGATTGTTGCCTCGTATGTGACTCCTCCAATGATCCAATTGGTTTTTGTTCTAGTGATTTATTCATTGCAAATTCTTGCTGCCTTGCTGACCCTGTTCTTGAGCTTTCATGTTAAATTTATGAGGTCCCAAGTAATTCTAATGCATGATATAGGCTCTAGGCACTTATGGGAGTAGTTGCTATCAATTATATCTAGTTTTATTCACTTTTATTTTGAAGTTACTAAAAATTTCAGAATTTTCAGAAAAATATGAAGAGGTTTTTCTTGAGGGGCTCCTCTAGCCAAGGCTCCAAGGATAAGCAAGCTAAGGAGAAAGAAAAGTCCAAGTATAATCTTCCTCGCTTAGCAGAAGTAAGGCCTTGTGAGTGGCCATGTGATAATTTCTTGAGAGCAGCTGGGATTTATGAAGACTTTTATTCTTTGGCTGAAAATGCGGGCCTCACCGACTTCCTCCGTGACCGGATCGAACAGTATCTCTTACTTACCAACACTTTCATGCAAAACTTTTATTATCATCCTAAGAATTCACCTCCTTCAGTATCTTTTCATTTATATGATGAGGCTAAGGAAATGCCATTACGTAATTTTTGTGCAGTTTGTAGAATACCCTTTGAGGGTAGCTTAGATGAACCACATCGTAAAGATGTGGAGGATTTCATTGATACTATTACTGTAGGGGAACCGAAGAAGGGTTCCGATGCAAGAATCACTAGCATACACTTTCTTGTTTTACGCTACTTTGCCATACTTGCTAGTCGATGCTTAATTGGTCGTGGAAATAGTGGAAACTTCAGTATTCCTGATATTATTATTCTGCTCCATGCCTTATTTGGTGATAACACCTTTAATATGGGTGTCGTTATTGCTAAACGGTTAAGCTTAAACCGTACAAAGGGCCCTATCTTTGGAGGTATCTATGCTGCACGCTTGGCTAAACATTTCGAGATACCTATTAGACTTGATGAGGAAGAGGAGACACTACTACCTTTTACCTTTTTAGATTACAGGAGCATGTTAGCGCATGAGTTTATTGTTTACAAAGATGATAAGATGCTCCTGTATAACCTGAGATTTAATAAGAAACACAAGGAGATTATTACCCTGCCTACACCTTCTTTGTTTATTTAACTACAGGTCATTACCTTGTTTTGCCGGAGGCCGTTTATGTGCACCGAGGTCAGACATCGGCTCCAGAGCCTGAGCTGGAACCACCACTGGACCCCTATCGTGCATCATCTTACAAGTGGGATCCGGAGGAGATCGCCAGCCAGTGGCAGTACAATGACACTCCTCAGTACACCGGGGAGAGTAGCCACGATCCATGGGCATAGACCAACTTAGGCAAAAAGCCTATGCTTGGGGGAGTACGTATTTCCCACCGACTTTACATTCATGTTCACACATTATTCTAGTTGTCGATGCTCATACTCTTTCATTGTACTATCCATGCTAGTTCAATTTCTTTTTCTAGTTTTTCTTCTTGTGTGTTTGATAAACCTTAAGAAAACCAAAAAAAATTAGTTAGTTTAATTTCCATGCTTGTAGTAATAATTAAAAGAAAACCCAAAAAGATTTCTCGTTCTTCTCTTGCTTGTTGGGAGCTTTCCCGTGTAAATAGTTTTATTTCTTTTCTTTCTTTTGGGGGTCAAGAGTAGAAGACCATAATGAAAATGTTTTGTGGCTCTCATATGCATGATTGTTGATTTAACCAAGATCCCATATTACTTTGTCCTTTCTCTTGAGTTGAATGCTTGCAGATTCCAGCTTAGTCCAGTGCACGTGCACTCTTATTATTATACACACCGTTCGGTTGTGCAAGTGAAAGGCAATAATGACGATGTATGATGGACTGATTGAGATGAGAGAAGCTGGTATGAACTCGAGCTTTCTTGTTTTTGTAAATATGATGAGTTCATCGTTCCTGATTCATCCTATTATGAAATAGACATATTTGCAATGACAATTAGAGATTATAGTTGCTTATGCCATGCTTAATTAGCTAAGAGCTTATGGTTTACCTTGCGTGCCAACATGCTATTAAAATGATTGTGATGTGATATGGTGAGATGGTATCCTCCTTTGAATAAATTAAGTGACTCGACTTGGCACATGTACACGCATGTAGTTGAAACAAAATCAACATAGCCTTCATGATATTTATGTTCATGGTGGATTGTATCCTACTCATGCTTGCACTCGGTGTTGATTAATTATAATGCAGGTTCATGACTGTTGTCGCTCTCTCAGTTGATCGCTCCCCAGTCTTTTGCTAGCCTTCACTTGTACTAAGAAGGAATACTGCTTGTGCATCCAAACTCCATAAACCCCAAAGTTATTCCATATGAGTCCACCATACCTTCCTATATGCAGTATCTACCTGCCGTTCCAAGTAAATTTGTATGTGCCAAACTCCAAACCTTCAAATAAAATTCTATTTTGTATGCTCGAGCAGCTCATGTTTCAACTAGGGTTGTCTGTATCTTCCATGCTAGGTGGGTTATTCTCAAGAGGAGTGGACTCCGCTCCTCATTCACGAGAAAATGGCTGGTAACCGAGATGCCTAGTCCCGATCAAAAAGATCAAAGCAAACCAAAATAATTAAACAAAACTCCCCCAAGATGGTTGTTAGTTGGAGGAACTCGTTGTTTAGAGCAAGCCATGGATTGATGTTTGTTGGTGGTGGGGGAGTATAAACTTTATCATTCTGTTTGGGAACCGCCTATAATGCATGTAGTATGGAAGATATCACCATCTCATAGTTGTTATGTTGACAGTGAAAGTATAACGCTCAAAATGTTATTTATCTCTCTATTTCAAAATCGAGCTCTCGCACCTCTACAAATCCCTGCTTCCCTCTGCGAAGGTCCTATCTATTTATTTTTATGTTGAGTCATCACCCTCTTATTAAAAAGCACCCGCTGGAGAGCACACTGTCATTTGCATGCATTACTATTACTTTATATCGGGTATGACTTGACATGATCTCTTTTACCATGAATTATAATGTTTAGTCAATCCTTGATCTTTAAAGGTGCTCTACATTTATGTTTTGTGGTCTCAGAAAGGGCTAGCGAGATACCATCTTGTTATATCATATTATGATTGTTTTGAGGAAGTGTTGTCATCCGAGTTTTATTATTATTGCTCGCTAGCTGATTATGCCATTGATATGAGTAAACATGAGACCTAAGTGTTATTGTGAATGTGGTTAGTTATAATCTTTGCTGAAACCTTGAACGCTGGCTTTGCATATTTACAACAACAAGAGCAAACAGAGTTTGGAAAAAATTTATTTATCACTTTCAGTTTATTAACTGCATTGCTTGAGGACAAGTAAGGTTTAAGCTTGGGGGAGTTGATACGTCTCCAACGTATCTACTTTTCCAAACACTTTTGCCCTTGTTTTGGACTCTAACTTGCATGATTTGTATGAAACTAACCCGGACTGATGCTGTTTTCAGCATAACTGCCATGGTGTTGTTTATTGTGCTGAAAACAAAAGTTCTTGGAATGACCTGAAAATCCACGGAGATAACTTTGGGAAAATACAAAAAATACTGGCAAAAGATGAAGACCAGGGGGGCCACACCCTGTCCATGAGGGTGGGGGCGTGCCCCCTCCCCCTAGGCGCCCCCCTGTCTCGTGGGCCCCCTGATGCTCCACCGACCTCAACTCGAACTCCATATATTCCGTTTTCCGAAGCAAAAAATCAGAGAGGAAGTTTCATCGCGTTTTACAATACGTAGCCGCCGCCAAGCCCAAAAACCTCTTAGGAGGGCTGATCTGGAGCCTGTTCGGGGCTCTGGTGAGGAGGATTCGTAGCCGTCGTCATCATCAACCATCCTCCATCACCAATTTCATGATGCTCACCGCCGTGCGTGAGTAATTCCATCGTAGGCTTGCTGGACGGTGATGGGTTGGATGAGGTTTACCATGTAATCAAGTTAGTTTTGTTAGGGTTTGATTCCTAGTCTCCACTATGTTCTGAGATTGATGTTGTTATGACTTTGCTATGCTTAATGCTTGTCTCTAGGGCCCGAGTGCCATGATTTCAGATCTGAACCTATTATGTTTTCATGAATATATGTGAGTTCTTGATCCTATCTTGCAAGTCTATAGTCACCTACTATGTGTTATGATCCGACAACCCCGAAGTGGCAATAATCGGGATACTTCTCGGTGATGACTGTAGTTTGAGGAGTTCATGTATTCACTAAGTGCTAATTCTTTGGTCCGGTTCTCTATTAAAAGGAGGCCATAATATCCCTTAGTTTCCATTAGGACCCCGCTGCCACGGGAGGGTAGGACAAAAGATGTCATGCAAGTTCTTTTCCATAAGCACGTATGACTATATTCGGAATACATGCCTACATTACATTGATGAACTGGACCTAGTTCTGTGTCACCCTATGTTATAACTATTACATGATGAATTGCATCTGACATAATTATCCATCACTGATCCAATGCCTACGAGCTTTTGACATATTGTCCTTTGCTTATTTACTTTACCGTTGCTACTGTTACAATTACTACAAAACTGCTACTATTACTTTTGCCACTGTTACCATTACTATCATACTACTTTGCTACTAAATACTTTGCTGCAGATACTAAGTTATCTAGGTGTGGTTGAATTGACAACTCAACTGCTAATACTTGAGAATATTCTTTGGCTCCCCTTGTATCGAATCAATAAATTTGGGTTGAATACTCTACCCTCGAAAACTGTTGTGATCCCCTATACTTGTGGGTTATCAATGGGCTTTAAGAAATAATAAATGGGATGTAATTATAAAACTAGGAAGTAACTATAAAAAAATGCACCAAACACGTAAAATATTATTTTTTGGATATTGAAAATTTTAATTTCATTAATTGTTGCGTGCGCATTGTTTCGTTCGATTTTTACGTAATATAAATTTATATTGAAATTGTATTTAATCTGACTAGAAATTTCGGGATAAAAATATTTCGGATCCCTTCAAAATGTGGGAAATTTTATTGAATTTTGTTTTGAACAGTTGGTTGAAATTATTAATAGTTGTCCTAGCTAGAAAATGGGTTGTAATTTTAACAAACTGTAAATGGGTTGTAGTAAATTCCATTAGAATCCAAAAATGGGCTGCACATTCTTACAAATCTCAAATGGGCTATAAGTTCTCTGCCACACACTTGTGGCCTTACTAAGTTGACGCGTCCCCTCAAAAAAAAAGTTGACGCATATGCAAGGCTTTGTCAACTTAATAGTCAACAGACGAATCTAGCTGCAGTGGTTGTTGGATGGCCATCCAACGGATGTTGTGCTTCTTCTTCAATCTCGGATATTCTAGCTTCACCCGCCCAAGAAATGATTCCTCCCCCTGACATCTGGGGTGCACCATTTCGGAAGCTGACATGTGGGCCTACTAAGTTGACACGTACAAAGAGCTTTGTCAACTTAGTCAATATAAACGATTCTATCTACAGTGACCCTACGATGTCTATCCAACGGCCGTCGTGCTTCTTCAACCTCTGGTCTTCTTGCTCCAGCCGCCCAAAGCAGCGCCGGTCGTGCCGCCTGCTCCTGCCTCCCGTGGCCGGCTGTGCTACCGTGGAGGCCTCACCGCCCCGTACTACTCCCACCGCTGGCCAGGCCATCTCTCCACTCACCCACACCCCCTGTTATTCTGCGGCGACGGCAGCCTCACACCGCAGCCGAACAAGTGAACCCTCGTACTCCTCTCCGAGTGGGCATCCACTGTCGCGTCTTCCCCGGCTCCGCGTCGTCCCCTTCCTAGGCCTCACCGTCGTCCACCGCCTTGGTGCTCTCGGCATGGCGTGGTCAATGTGGTCAACGATCGACTTCCATCAAAAGAGTACTGTACGTGGAGAGGCTGACAACTGGGTCCACGGCCGCAACAAGGAGGTGCCTCCTTATTTTGCTGAAAATAATGCTTCCTCCACCTGACAGCAGGGACCCACCGGACGGGCCACGGTATTTCGCAAAAAAAACATACCCCTCCCAATGCCGGGACCTACCATCTACATCTTCGCACGCAAGGAAGTTCGTCCATATTACGGGCAAAAAAATGATTTGCCCCTGACTGCTGGGACTCACCAGCTACATCTTCGCACGCCAGGAAGTGCCTAACAGTCAGGACCCACCTCTTCAAAGTGTACGTAGCATTGTCATTCTGGTCGCGAACGTGTACGTACATACGATCGGTCTATCTGCTGGCTGCAGCAATGAACCGTGGACGTGTAAGGAAGGGCACATGTCATAGTAGAGGCGTGCACGTACAATGTACATGTACGTATAGCGGCTAGGGTGCAAGAAGGCGGGGACTCGAGCGCGTACTCGCGCATATATATATGGACGGCCAGGGCTTGTGTACATGGAGAGGCAACGGGCGGCGGCAACGGCGTCCTGTTCATCGGGCAATGAACCGGCTGGGTCGGAACGGAGAAACAGCATCCTGTTCATCGGGAGGCAACAGAATGGGTCAAAATACGTCATATTCATCGTGAGGGCTTGGACAGAACAACCGATGGAAACGAGGCCTGGCATACCGCAGAACGGAGGAAACGGCCTTGTGTTTGACCGGCCATGGTCGAAACGGGATCCTGTTCATCGGGAGGGGTCTGGCATACCGCAAAATGGAGGAAATGGATTTATGTTGGACCTCCTACGGTCGAAATGGAGTCCTGTTTATCGGGAGGGGTGTGGCATACCGCAAAACGGAGGAAACATACTTGTGTTGGAGCGCTATGGTCGAAACAGGGGTCCTGTTCATCGGGAGGGTTGTGGCGTCCCACAAAACGGGACTCCACGGGATACTATTCATCTCCACCGTCGACCTCCTCCAGCCTCCACGGGCTACTGTTCATCCACCGTTGACCTCCTCCAGCCTCCACCTCCGACTGTTCATCCACGGGCTCCTGTTCATCCAGCCTCCACCGCGTGCTACTCCACCGGCTACTATTCAACCAGCCCTCTCCATGGGGTCCTGTTTAACCACCCCTCCATGGGCTACTGTTCATCCATCCCTCCATCGGCTACTGTTCATCCAGCTCTCCATAGGGTCATCCTATTCATCCAGCCCTCCACGGGGTCCTGTTCATCCACCCCAACCAGCTCGATCGATCGGGGTCCTGTTCATCTAGCGGCAACTGCCTCTACTACCATGGGGTCATGTTCATCCAACCCCCCACCGGGAACTGTTCATCCACCCCCAACAACACTCATTGTTCATCCTGAGGTAGCATCGATCGGCTTTAGTTAGCAGCTGTAGTGAAGGAATCGCTCGATCGGGTTCAGTTAACAGGCATCACTCGGGTTCAGTAACGCGTATCCTGCAGTGCAATCGCTCGGGTTCAGTAGGCGAACGCCTCACTCGGGTTCAGTTAGAGCCCAATGCCTCGCACCCACGCACGTGCGTGTATGAGAGAAACGCACAAACCTTCATGCATCGCTCGGCCCTGAACACCCAGCGTAACCAGGAACACCCCGATATTTTCCTCGCCCTCGCTTCTACCACGGTTTTTTCCGTCATGGACGGCCCACAGAATGTCATGCAGCTGCGTCTTCGGCCCGCCTAGGACGAAAATCCCATTTTTTGTCATGATTTTTTGTCATAGAAGTAGGAGCCCACCACATCTATGATGATACCGGGTTTTGTCACAATTATCTTCATAGAAGTGTCATAAGTATGAAAGATTTTTTTCCTGTTTGGCCCAAAATGATACGGATGTGTCTTTTTTTTGTAGTGCTTGCAGGCGGACGAGCGTGAATGATCTTGCCATTTCGTTGGGCGCCCACCGGAGCTCCTCGTCGGTGGCGCGCTGGAGCTTATCGGCCAACCTCCATGCAGCGATGAGGCGCCTGGTGCCTTTGACCTTCCTTGCGAAGTACCCGTCTTCGTACACCTCCTCCGCACAACGACGCGCCCGCCCAAAGCTCCACCACCTCCTTTTTTTAGGCGGCATCATGGGATTCACAGGAAGCCTGGTAGTTGGCTTCCTCCTCCGCTGTCTTCTTCTTGAAAGCCACTTGCCTGGCTTTCTAAGCCAGCGGCTGCGACTTCCAAATACAAAGATTGTACTGGCCCCAAAACCAATCCAAAGTTAGGGGGTCCGGCACAATCTCGTCCGGCAGCGCGTACGGGTCCTCGTCGCTGCTCTTCGAGTGAACGTCCTCGCGGGCGGTGACTCCTCATCGGCGCGTGGGCAGACGGGCGGCGCCATGGCACAGATTTGAGAAAGAGAGAGAGAGGTAGAGAGAGAGAGAGAGAGAGAGAGAGAGAGAGAGGGAAGGATGTAGATGAGAATGAAGACAGGACGAAGTGACCAAGGTAGTATTTATTGGCGGCCAGAATCTAGATCGACGGGAACAGTACACAGCCGGTCGCCGGAATTTACTAGTACTGTAGTTTGAATTACACACTATTCCTGCAGCAAAATCTGTGTGCGAACATAACAGCTAACGGTTTCCAACATAGAATCGTGTCTGATTAATAACCCCCTCCACTCACCTTCCAAACCTCGAGGCGCGAAATAGAGTGCCAATCGTGTGGGGGCCGGTTGTCTTGCCAGATTTTACATTTTCTTTTTTGAGCACGAGATATTTACATCGTCTGATAATTTTTTAACTCGCACACAAATACACTAATATGATTTTTCAAACCGTTATGGTTAGCCATTGCATGTAGATGTAGTTCAAATTTTAATTACGATCATTAAATGGCTACAAAATCACTTAAATGTCTTTAAAAGGTGAAATGACCCCTGAAATTTTCCAAATTTTCACATTTCACATGATAGTTGTATTAGTGCACGTTAAACGTAGAAAAATTTGAAAGCTGTAAGAGGAAGCTATCTCCCGTTCATCGTCAAACATGCAGTGTTCCCTCTTGGAACCATGAGCCTTCTAGTGAGTTGCTTCAGTTTGTGAGGGGTGTGTGTCCAAACTTTCGTCAAAAGGCCAGTTTTTTACCACATCATCTTGGTGGTATGACATTACATCAAGCAAGGTTTCATATTTTTCTGATCATTTTTTAATTTTTGGAATTAAAATGCCATGGCACTCCATGCATGTGTCCATGCCATGAGACCAATATGTCTGAAAATTCCTTCTAATTTCCTGCACATGGAATTAACTCAACCACAAGTACACAAATATGATTTTTCAAACCGTTATGGTTAGCCGTAGCATCTACATGTAGTTCAAATTTTAATTACGGCCATTAAATGGATAGAAAATCACTGAAATGTCTTCAAAAGGTTAAATGACCCCTGAAATTTTCCAAATTTTCACATGATAGTTGTATTAGTGCATGCTAAACATAGAAAAATTTGAAGGTTGTAAGAGGAAGCTATCCCCCGTTCGTCATCAAACATGCGTTGTTCTCTCTCGGAACCACGAGCCTTCTAGTGAGTTGCTCCGGTTTGCGAGGGGTGTGTGTCCAAACATTCATTAAACAGGCCAATTTTTTTACCACATCATCTTGGTGATATGACATTACATCAAGCAAAGTTTCATGTTTTTCTGATCATTTTTTATTTTTTTGAATTAAAATGCCATGACATTCCATGCATGTGTCATGCTGTGAGACCAATATGTTTGAAAATTCCTTCTAATTTACTGTACCTGGAATTAACTCGCACACAAGTACACAAATATGATATTTCAAACCATTATGGTTAGCTGTTGCATGTACATGTAGTTCAAATTTGAATTATGGTCATTAAATGGCTAGAAAATCACTTAAATGTCTTTAAAATGTCAAATGACCCCTGAAATTTTCAAACTTTTCATATGACAGTTGTATTAGTGCATGTTAAGGTCGTAAGAGGAAGCTATCTACCGTTCGTCATCAAACATGCATTGTTCCCTCTCGGAACCACTAGTCTTCTAGTGAGTTGCTTCGGTTTGTGAGGGGTGTGTGTCCAAACATTCGTCAAACATGCCAAAATTTTTACCACATCAACTTGGTGGCATGACATTACATCAAGCAAGGTTTCATGTTTTTCTGATAATTTTTTAATTTTTTGGAACTAAAATGCCATGGCACTCCATGAATGTGTCCATGCTGTGAGACCAATATGTTTCAAAATTTTCTAATTTACTGCACATGGAATTAATTCGCACACAAGTACACAAATATGTTTCTCAAACCGTTATGGTTAGCCATTGCATGTAGATGTAGTTCAAATTTGAATTACGGTCATTAAATGGCTAGAAAATCACTTAAATGTCTTTAAAATGTCAAATGACCCCTGAAATTTTCAAACTTTTCACATGACAGTTGTATTAGTGCACGTTAAATATAGAAAAAAATTAAGGTCGTAAGAGGAAGCTATCTGCCGTTCGTCATCAAACATGCATTGTTCCCTCTCGGAACCACTAGTCTTCTAGTGAGTTGCTTCGGTTTGTGAGGGTGTGTGTCCAAACTTTCGTCAAACATGCCAACTTTTTTACCACATCAACTTGGTGGCCTGACATTACATCAAACAAGGTTTCATGTGTTTCTGATCTTTTTTTAATTTTTTGTAATTTAAATGCCATGGCACTCCATGCTTAATTGTGTCATAGCCATTAGACCAATATTTTTGAAAATTTCTTCCAATTTACTACACATGGAATTAAATCGCACACAACTACACAAAAGATGACTTTTCAAACTATTATGGTTAGATGTTGCATGTACATGTAGTTCAAATTTGAATTACGGTCATTAAATGGCTAGAAAATCACTTAAATGTCACAAAAGGTTAGATGACCCCTGAAATTTTCCAAAATTTGACATGACAGTTGTATTAGTACTACAAATTTTCTCGTACATTTAAAACACCATCCATTTCCAATTTACTCCAAATTCGTCTTTCACAACTAATAAAAAATATCCACAACATCACACAGTTGTTTTGTAGGAACTGTTTGCGATGAAAATTTCTGGGTTTATTTAAGTCTTCCTCCTTAAGCTTCGCCGGCTTGTCTCCTCCAGTGCTGGCAACCCCCGAATCCACAAATCCAGATCCCCATTCCTGCACCCCCCTTCTTGCAAAGATGACACCGTGGAAATGCTTCTTGAAAGCCCGTACTATGGCCGCGTCCTCCCCGAGCGCCGCCGCCTACGCCAAGAGCACAGCCGCCTATGCCGAGAGTGCCGCCTCATCCACAATGAGTGCGGTTGCTTTCACGGAGAGGGCGTCTGTGACAGCCGATAGGGAAGCTACAACAGCCGAGATGGCTGCAGCTGCTGCTGCGACGGCGATTGCAAAAACTGAGAGCGCTCGAGCTGCCGTCTGTGCCGCCGATGTCGCCCTGGCTTGGGTCGAGGCCATCCATGCCAAGATATTTCAGGCCACCTCGGAATCCAGTGTCACGCCCAATATGCGACCCTATCCAAAAGGAACTCAAAGGTCCCACCAAGGATAGACCCGCATATTGAAACGCTTTTGCAAGGTGGATAGCATTACATCAACATTACATAATAGATGGGGATACACACATAAGGCATACAATGCCACATGAATACAACATCATCATACACAAGAGCCACATCCGACTACGGATGAAACACAAACAGAAACTCAAACGACATCTACCCTGCTAGCCCAGACTGCCGACCTGGAACCTATCCCTGATCGAAGAAGCAGAAGAAGAACTCAACGCAAGCAAGCATCGCTCTCGCGTCAAGATCATCGCATAAACCTGTACATGCAACTGTTGTTGTAGTAATCTGTGAGCCACGAGGACTCAACAATCCCATTACCATGGGTATCAAGACTAGCAAAGCTTAAAGGGAAAGGAAGGGGTGAAGTGGTGAGGTTGCAGCAGCGACTAAGCATGATATGATGGCTAACATACGCAAATAAGAGCGGGAAGAGAGCAAATGGAACGGTCGTCAACTAGTAATGATCAAGAAGTGATCCTGAACTCCTACTGACGTCAAACATAACCCAAAGACCGTGTTCACTTCCCGGACTCCGCCGAAAAGAGACCATCACGGCTACACACACGGTTGATGCGTTTTAATTCGTATCTGGTGGCAAGTTATCTACAACTGGACATTAACAAATTCCCATCTTCCTATAACCGCAGCCACGGCTTTCGAAATATTATACCCTGCAGGGGTGTCCGAACTTAGCCCAAGATAAGCTCTCGCGATCAACGAAGGATATACCTTCTCCCAGGAAGACCCGATCAGACTCGGAATCCCGGTTTACAAGACATTTCAACAATGGTAAAACAAGACCAGCAAAGCCGCCCGGATGTGCCCACCAATCCCGATAGGAGCTGCACATATCTCGTTCTCAGGGCACACCGGATTGTCCAAACTTCCGGTAGGCCAGCCCAGAGTTGCCCCTGGTGGCCACCGGCGGCTGGCAGGTTGGACCAACACTCACAACGAGCACTGGCCCGGGGGGGGGGATAAAATAAAGATGACCCTCGAGAGCGTGACTCCCAAGGGAAAAAAGGGCTAGGTGAGGCAAATGGTAAAACCAAGGTTGGGCCTTGCTGGAGGAGTTTTATTCAAAGCGAACTGTCAAGGGGGTCCCATAAATCACCCAACCGCGTAAGGAACGCAAAATCCGGAAACATAACACCGGTATGACGGAAACTAGGGCGGCAAGAGTGGAACAAAACACCAGGCATAAGGCCGAGTCTTCCACCCTTTACCAAGTATATAGATGCATTAATAATATAAGAGATATTGTGATATCCCAACCAAAATCCTGTCCACCATGGAGCAATCTTCAACTTCACCTGCAACTAGCAACGCTGTAAGAGGGTCTGAGCAAAAGCGGTAACATAGCCAAGCAATGGTTTGCATAGGAAAGGTATCAAAGGTTAGAGGTTCATGGCAATATGGGAGGCTTGATAAACAGGTGATAGGTAGCGCAGCAAAGCGATAGAACGAAGCAAACTAGCATAGCAATCATAGTAGTGAGATCCAGGGTAGTAGTCATCTTGCCTGAAATCCCGCAAGGAAGAAGAACGAGTCCATGAAGAGGTCGAACGGATGAAGCCGAACCAAGCGTAGACGAACGAGTCCTCACGATCGCAATGAAACAGGAACTATCGAGAAGAAGCACACAACATGGTAAACACACAACACATAAACAAGGCATGATGCACAACAAGTATGATGCAAGACAAGACTACATGAAGCTACTCAAGGCAAGAGATGATGCAAACAAGAGCAACACATCAAGGCAAGTTTAAATGAGGCCGAGAACAACATATAACAATTCCGGTAAGTCCTCATATGCAAATTTCGAAATTGGTCCAGATATGAATAAACCTTATGTTCAAGTTTTTAAACAGCAAGTTAAGATGAACCAAGATGATCTACACGAGATTCTAGTCAAGTTACATATGAAGTTCATTAGATTTGGAGCTACGACCTAGGAGATATGAGCAAAACAAGTTAAACATGGCATTGATGCAAAATGCACTCAAACATCAAGCAAACACTGCAAAACAAGGATGCAACATGATAATATGGAACTACATGCAAAACTAAGCAAGTTTCATATAGAGCACACTCAAAACGGAGCAACGGTTCAACACACACACACGAAACAAGTTATAGCAACAATCTGTCCAAAACAACAACTAGGCATATTGCAAGCATCAAAACAACATGCTACAACACCCCAACATAATAACTAAAGGCATGGGCATGATGTACAGGTAAAGCATACCAAAACATGAACACTGAGCTATCTCTAGAGATCACTAGAACATGCTCAAACACACATGGCAAGATTGCAAATGATAACAGTTCAGACTTTGCAGAAAATAACATCAGGTTGCAATGTTTAGAGCTATCAAACAACATGTTACAGGAACTTATCATGGCAAAGAAAGGCATGGCATGAATCTACTAAATGCATAGATCAAATGTCCTTTAGTGACCATGAGCCAAAAAGGAGTAGAAAATATGATGGCACCCATGTAAACATAGCAAGTTTCGATAACAAATTCAGCAAACAGAGCATGGCATTGACAGAATTACAAAGGCATCTTCGTGAGCTCGATGCACTCACTACAGAGAATTTCATGACAAACTAAGCATACATCCATCAAGAAGACATGGCATAGAAGCTATACATGGCAAGAACAACATCATAGCATACACGGATCAACAACAACAACCTTGGCAAAATTGAATAACATGTAAACAATCTGCCAGGAAACATTTTGAAGCAAAAGTAGAGCACTAAAATGACATGCTAGACTACTCCATAATTGCAAACATGGGCATAAATGGATAGAGAACAACCATATGTTCAAAACATCCTTACTGAAGTATCTCAAAATATTCATGGATCTCTCTGTATCATCAAGTTTACATGGCATCAAAATAACAGCAGAACAGGGACTAAAAACAGCAACATTACGAAGCCTAGTTTGCATGCTTGTGCTAGTCACCACATTGATCACAAAAATACATGGTGAGCACCTCTATAAATAAGACATGGCATAGATCAAAACACTTGTAGACATCAACCTCATAGGATGCACAGATCAATCATGGCAAAAATGACAAATGAGCTCGTTATAACAGTTTCAGCAGATTAACATCATGAAGCACTCTTGCAACGATGATTAAGGCATCAAGATGAGCTCAAATGAATATGATGCAATGGAATTAAATGAAGTACTCATCGAGACGAACAATTTGACATATTACACGCACAAAATGGAGCTATAGATGCAGAGATACAATGCGATGAACATGGCATGAAAATATGCAGATCTGAGGACTTAGTGGACTTCCGGGGTCAACCTGCGAGATCCGGATCGGGGCGCGGTTTCCGAGGCACGTCGGAGTTCGCCGGAGAAGACGCCGGAGAGGAGGGAGACGGCCGGGGATGGGCGGATCCGGCCCTCCCGTGGCCGGATCTGGCCGGGGCGATGGAGAGGA
>NC_041387.1:561938942-561941569 GCF_002162155.2 Triticum dicoccoides | reverse complement strand
GATGGGCTCGGCGGGCCCGCGGCGGTGCGGAGGAGAGAGAGAGGCCGGCGGGACACATGGCACTTCCTGGTTGGCTGCGGTCAGCGGGGCGGACATGTCCGTCGGCGGGCGGACGTGTCCGGCGGCGGAGAGAGAGCGAGGCTAGGGTTTCGGGGGGATTTGACCGCGAATTTCGGGGGAGGGGCATATTTATAGGTAGAGGGAGCTAGGAGAGTCCAAATGAGGAGCGACTTTCGCCCACACGATCCTGATCGAACGACCAAGAGCATGTAGAGGAGTTTGCTGGGTTTTGGGCCACTTTGGAGGGGTGTTGGGCTGGAAAGAGAGAGGAGGGTTTCGGGCTACGCGGTTAACCGTTGTAGTATCGAACGACCTCCAAATGGCACGAAACTTGACAGGCGGTCTACCGGTGGTATACCAAGGCCGCTTGGCAAACCTAGGGCCATTCCGAGAAAGTTTAACACCCGCACACAACAGGAGACAAAAGGGGAACGCCGGAGGGCATAGGAGTGCCGGATTGCAAAACGAACAACGGGGAAAATGCTCGGATGCATGAGACCAACACGTATGCAATGCAATGCACATGATGACATGATAAAATGCAACACGCAAGCAAATGACATGGCAACATCGGTGAATAACTAGTAGACACATGGCGCATCGAATCCGGGGCATTACAACACATCTCCACTAACAAGAGATCTCGTCCCGAGATCTTAGGACCGAGACGGAAGGGAAAAGGGATGAGGTGAACTCAAGATAAGGAGCAAATAATCGAGAGCACTCGAGAAGAAGAGAGGAACGACGAGAATGACGAGGAACAAAGATCACGGAATCAGATAGACTATGAAAGCACTCCGGTTAGAACAAGATAGGAAAGGAATAAGAATGGAAGAATTTATGCAGCACTCCGGCTTAAAATGGAAGGAAAAGAACATGAACTAGATAGGATGGAATGATACTTGATGAAGACATGACACAAAACCTCTGGAAAGAATTAAAAGAGTTGAGTGAAAAGAACGGAGAAGAAAATGACAACTTGTGCCACAAATGAAATAGAAAGCAATCTTAGAAGAAAAGATTGAATGGAGTTGTTGAGAAAATTCAACAACGAAAAGAATAAGCTTGTCGTGGACTTATAGGTAACATCTCAAGATCATAAGGTGATAACCAGCCACAAACGGAAATGATTGGATAGCTGAGAAGAACGAAGAAATGCAAAACTCCACTTCAAAAGAAAATGAAGAATTATTTGATCTTCAAGACGCGAGAAGAAAAGATACTTGAACTCCCCCAACAAGAATCTTGATGAATCTTGAAAGAATGAATTAAATCATAAAGAACCACCATGAAGAACTCCGTTGACAAAAAAGGATGGTGAGATAGAATGAAGGAAGAAATAATAAGACGAGTCTTGCGGTGATTTAGATGGAGGTTCCGAGGAGATGGGCGAGGGAAATTTGAAATCCGGAAAAGAAAACATGAAAACACTTGGAACTAGAATTTATTCCTCACGAACAAACTCTGAAGGAAGGGATTAATCACTAGGATGAAATAAGAATAAGATTTATTGTATGCTTATCCTTCATTAAATTAAATTGATGACAAGCAATGGATTTTGCATACTACTTATTCTTCTTGAAAAGGATTGAGAAGTGACATATCGCAAACTTGAGAAGGTCTTCATGAACAACCGGTAGGATTGGAAAGAACAAATGGATTAATATGATAATCAAAGAAAACGAATCTTGAACGAACCATCGTAAGAATTTGGAAATGACTGATGAAAGAGAATGAATCACCGGGAAGAATTAGCAGAACAAATATGCTAGAGGGGATTTAGATGCAAAAGAACAAAGAGACAACGAGCTGATAAAGAATACTTGAACGAAGCACCAGGATAAATAGAGAACGATAGCTGGAATGATGGCCTCTGGTGAAAAGAAATGGGAAAACAACTTCTGACATACTCCGGATGGTTAAGAAAGAATATCTGACAACCTGAAATAATTCGAGAGGATAACATGAAGCTAGAACCATGAAACTTCGAGAGAACGGACAAGACTTAGAGGAAAACTCTTCTTCGATGTTCAAATGGCGACGAGAAACAACACCAAAATTACTGAGATACTCCGGGATAATGAAAAACGAAGAGGTTGAGTCAAAAATGAAATGATTTGAAATCGACCTTGGAAAGGCATCTGACTGATGAAATTAATTCTTACGTCAAACTCGAAAAGAATTGAGAATGGCTCCGGAATAATTAGAAGAGTCAGGTAAGATCCTGGAAAAAGACATGTGGGTTAGGGCCCACTGAAGAGAAAACACCGTTGAAAAAGGATTGTTAACGAGATGGATGATGCACCGGAATAATTGAAATATTTGAATGAGGTGACAACCCCGAATTAATTGGAACACAGACGAATATCCTAAGATGTCTTGAACACTCCGGAAGGATAAACTGGCGAGAGGAGAACGAGTAGGGAAAACACTTGAGCTGAGGGAAAGAATATAATCACTACCGAAAAACTTGAATTGAATCCACCGGAAAAGAAAAAGAGATGATGAATGTCAAACGAGACGAGAATTCACCGGTTGAAATAATTGAAGAAAGACTGAAGAGGCTC
>NC_041387.1:561934284-561938486 GCF_002162155.2 Triticum dicoccoides | reverse complement strand
CGGGAAGAAAAGGGTGGGAGGGCGGGAAAACAAAGGCAACTTGGCAGGGGAACCGACGAATATCTTGAACAGAAAACACTGGTTGAAAACATTGAAGAAAGAAGGCAAGGACTTCGCACGAGTAGGATGGATACTCGATTACAGACTCCGATTCCAAGAAGAAGAAGGGTGGGCGGGTGGGAAAGAAAACAACTGAGGATTGAACTCAACGATGAAGAGGCTCGAGTCGACTTGACGAGAAATGCACCGGATGAAAAGGGCTGAGAACCAACGATCGGAAAACCAACTGCGTGATCCTAAAGAAAATTTGAAGGGGAAGAGGAGTAATTCTAAACACCTACGTCAAGATTCCTTACCAGAGCGACGAAGGGGCTGAGGAGTAAAAAGAATTCCTACTCTCCGATATAACTAGACTCCGAAAACAGTTTTCTTCTAGACTCAACAACGGCCAAACTACACGATCAATCAAGGGGGCTCCTAAGGTCGGTCGAGGCTCTGATACCAACTTGTCACGCCCAATATGCGACCCTATCCAAAAGGAACTCAAAGGTCCCACCAAGGATAGACCCGCATATTGAAACGCTTTTGCAAGGTGGATATCATTACACCAACATTATATAATAGATGGGGATACATACATAAGGCATACAATGCCAAATGAATACAACCTCATCATACACAAGAGCCACATCCGACTACGGATGAAACACAAACAGAAACTCAAACGACATCCACCCTGCTAGCCCAGGCTGCCGACCTGGAACCTATCCCTGATCGACGAAGCAGAAGAAGAACTCAACGCAAGCAAGCATCGCTCTCGCGTCAAGATCATCGCATAAACCTGTACCTGCAACTGTTGTTGTAGTAATCTGTGAGCCACGAGGACTCAGCAATCCCATTACCATGGGTATCAAGACTAGCAAATCTTAAAGGGAAAGGAAGGGGTGAAGTGGTGAGGTTGCAGCAGCGACTAAGCATGATATGGTGGCTAACTTACGCAAATAAGAGCGGGAAGAGAGCAAATGGAACGGTCGTCAACTAGTAATGATCAAGAAGTGATCCTGAACTCCTACTTACGTCAAACATAACCCAAAGACCGTGTTCACTTCCCGGCCTCCGCCGAAAAGAGACCATCACGGCTACACACACGGTTGATGCGTTTTAATTCGTATCTGGTGTCAAGTTATCTACAACCGGACATTAACAAATTCCCATCTGCCTATAACCGCAGGCACGGCTTTCGAAAGATTATACCCTGCAGGGGTGTCCCAACTTAACCCATGATAAGCTCTCGCCATCAACGAAGGATATACCTTCTCCCAGGAAGACCCGATCGGACTCGGAATCCAGGTTTACAAGACATTTCGACAATGGTAAAACAAGACCAGCAAAGCCGCCCAGATGTGCCGACAAATCCCGATAGGAGCTGCACATATCGCGTTCTCAGGGCACACCGGATTGTCCAAACTTCCGGTAGGCCAGCCCAGAGTTGCCCCTGGTGGCCACCGGCGGCTGACAGGTTGGACCAACACTCACGACGAGCACTGGCCTGAGGGGGGGGGGATAAAATAAAGATGACCCTCGAGAGTGCGACTCCCAAGGTAAAAAGGCTAGGTGAGGCAAATGGTAAAACCAAGGTTGGGCCTTGCTGGAGGAGTTTTATTCAAAGCGAACTGTCAAGGGGGTCCCATAAATCACCCAACCGTGTAAGGAACGCAAAATCCAGGAACATAACACCGGTATGACGGAAACTAGGGCGGCAAGAGTGGAACAAAACACCAGGCATAAGGCCGAGTCTTCCACCCTTTACCAAGTATATAGATGCATTAATAATATAAGAGATATTGTGATATCCCAACCAAAATCCTGTCCACCATGGAGCAATCTTCAACTTCACCTGCAACTAGCAACGCTATAAGAGGGGCTGAGCAAAAGCGGTAACATAGCCAAGCAATGGTTTGCATAGGAAAGGTATCAAAGGTTAGAGGTTCATGGAAATATGGGAGGCTTGATAAACAGGTGATAGGTAGCGCAGCAAAGCGATAGAACGAAGCAAACTAGCATAGCAATGATAGTAGTGAGATCCAGGGTAGTGGTCATCTTGCCTGAAATCCCGCAAGGAAGAAGAACGAGTCCATGAAGAATACGAACGGATGAAGCCGAACCAAGCGTAGATGAACGAGTCCTCACGATCGCAACGAAACAGGAACTATCGAGAAGAAGCACACAACATGGTAAATACACCACACATAAACAAGGCATGATGCACAACAAGTATGATGCAAGACAAGACCACATGAAGCTACTCATGGCAAGAGATGATGCAAACAAGAGCAACACATCAAGGCAAGTTTAAATGAGGCCGGGAACAACATATAACAATTCCGGTAAGTCCTCATATGCAAATTTCGAAATTGGTCCAGATCTGAATAAACCTTATGTTCAAGTTGTTAAACAGCAAGTTAAGATGAACCAAGATGATCTACACGAGATTCTAGTCAAGTTACATATGAAGTTCATTAGATTTGGAGCTACGGCCTAGGAGATATGAGCAAAACAAGTTAAACATGGCATTGATGCAAAATGCACTCAAACATCAAGCAAACACTCCAAAACAAGGATGCAACATGATAATATGGAACTACATGCAAAACTAAGCAAGTTTCATATAGAGCACTCTCAAAACGGAGCAACGGTTCAACACACACACATGAAACAAGTTATAGCAACAATCTGTCCAAAATAGCAACTAGGCATATTGCAAGCATCAAAACAACATGCTACAACACCCCAACATAATAACTAAAGGCATGGGCATGATGTACAGGTAAAGCATAACAAAACATGAACACTGAGCTATCTCTAGAGATCACTAGAACATGCTCAAACACACATGGCAAGATTGCAAATGATAACAGTTCAGACTTTGCAGAAAATAACATCAGGTTGCAATGTTTAGAGCTATCAAACAACATGTTACAGGAACTTATCATGAAAAACAAAGGCATGGCATGAATCTAATAAATGCATAGATCAAATGTCCTTTAGTGACCATGAGCCAAAAAGGAGCAGAAAATATGATGGCACCCATGTAAACATAGCAAGTTTCGATAACAGATTCAGCAAACAGAGCATGGCATTGACAGAATTACGAAGGCATCTTCATGAGCTCGATGCACTCACTACAGAGAATTTCATGATAAACTAAGCATACATCCATCAAGAAGACATGGCATAGAAGCTATACATGGCAAGAACAACATCATAGCATACACGGATCAACTACAACAACCTTGGCAAAATTGAATAACATGTAAACAATCTGCCAGGAAACATTTTGAAGCAAACGTAGAGCACGAAAATGACATGCTAGACTACTCCATAATTGCAAACATGGGCATAAAATGGATAGAGAACAACCATATGTTCAAAACATCCTTACTAAAGTATCTCAAAATATGCATGGATCTCTCTGTATCATCAAGTTTACATGGCATCAAAATAGCAGCAGAACAGGGACTAAAAATAGCAACATTACGAAGCCTAGTTTGCATGCTTGTGCTAGTCACCACATTGATCACAAAAATACATGGTGAGCACCTCTGTAAATAAGACATGGCATAGATCAAAACACATGTAGACATCAACCTCATAGGATGCACACATCAATCATGGCAAAAATGACAAATGAGCTCGTTATAACAGTTTCAGCAGATTAACATCATGAAGCACTCTTGCAACAATGATTCAGGCATCAAGATGTGCTGAAATGAATATGGTGCAATGTAATTAAATGAAGTACTCGTCGAGGCGAACAATTTGACATATTACACGCACAAAACGGAGCTACGGATGCAGAGATACAATGCGATGAACATGGCATGAAAATATGCGGATCGGGGCGCGGTTTCCGAGGCACGTCGGAGTTCGCCGGAGAAGACACCGGAGAGGAGGGAGATGGCCGGGGACAGGTGGATCCGGCCCTCCCATGGCCGGATCTAGCTGGGGCGACGGAGAGGAGGAGCCGGCGGCGGCCGGGAGGCGCTGCGAGGCGGCGGGGCGCCACGGCGGCGAGGAGGCGGGCGGCGGCCGCGGCCGGGCCGGGGAGGGGCGGCGCCCGCGACGGTGGAGGCAGAGCGAGGCGCGGCCCAGGGTGACGCCGGAGGCGAGGCCGCACGGGAGGCGACGATTGCTGGGGGCGG
>NC_041387.1:561868747-561933809 GCF_002162155.2 Triticum dicoccoides | reverse complement strand
GCAGGGAGCGGGAGGCGGAGGCGCGGGCCGAACCGGGCTTCGGCGGCGGCGGGGACGGGCTCGCGCGGGTCTCGGATGGGCTCAGCGGGCCCGCGGCGGCGCGGAGGAGAGAGAGAGGCCGGCGGGACACATGGCACTTCCTGGTTGGCTGCGGTCGGCGGGGCGGACATGTCCGTCGGTGGGCGGACGTGTCCGGCGGCAGAGAGAGAGCGAGGCTAGGGTTTCGGGGGGATTTGACCGCGAATTTCGGGGGAGGGGCATATTTATATGTAGAGGGAGCTAGGAGAGTCCAAATGAGGAGCGGTTTTCGCCCACACGATCGTGATCGAACGACTGAGAGCATGGAGAGGAGTTTGCTGGGTTTTGGGCCACTTTGGAGGGGTGTTGGGCTGCAAAGAGAGAGGAGGGTTTCGGGCTACGTGGTTAACCGTTGGAGTATCAAACGACCTCCAAATGGCACGAAACTTGACAGGCGGTCTACCGGTGGTATACTAAGGCCGCTTGGGAAACCTTGGGCTATTCCAAGAAAGTTTAACACCCAATCACAACAGGAGACAAAAGGGGAACGCCGGAGGGCATAGGAGTGCCGGATTGCAAAACGGACAACGGGGAAAATGCTCGGATGCATGAGACCAACACATATGCAATGCAATGCACATGATGACATGATAAAGTGAAACACGCAAGCAAATGACATGGCAACATCGGCGAATAACTGGCAGACACCTGGCGCATCGAATCCGGGGCGTTACATCCAGCATGCAACCCACGTCTGAAAAGGCGGCGGTGGCCATGGAGCACCTACTTCCTCGTGAGATCACTGAGCGGGAGCTGGTGATGCAAGAGGTGGTAGAGATCAAGGAGCGCCGGGAGGAGGAGTTGCGCATGGCCAAGATCGAGGTAGAAAAGAGTTTGTCCATCGAGGAATCGGCGGTGGAGTACAAACGCGAGCTCTGGCGTAACCAATACTATGAGTACTACAACCTTGAGGCCGGCGCCGAGGAGGAGGACGAGGATGAGGACGTGGTTGACTTCTGTAGGGGGGCGCGGAGTCCACCAACGGCGACATGTCACCGGGATAAGTCATCGACATCTCATCTCACATCGGCAATGCATAGGCCAGCACGATGGTGGATTTGTTAAAATTATGCATATTTAGGCTTTGTTTATAATGTTGGTCTTTTGTTAGAGAAATGTTTAGGTCAACTGGCTACGTTTAATTACTAAAATTTCTGAATTCGGTAAGTGTGGTCTGTGTGCTGTACGCTCTTTTGTGTTCCCAAATTAGCAAGCGATGTTAAATTATGCAATGACTTACCTGGGGAAATTTCCACCAAAATTTGAATTATCAAACTCATCCCATGCGCGTAAAGCAGAAGAATCGTTTGCGATGCACACAATCGTTCAAAGTGAATGCTATCCGACGGCACCGCGCGCAAAGTTTCCCTCGACATTTCGAAATTTTTGGCCTACCACCGAAATATCTACCCCCCTTCCCCACCCCTTTTCTCCCTGACCACAAGTCACATTTCCCCTGTTTCCTCCTTCCTTCCTCCCTTCCTAAACTATAGCCGCTTCCTCGCTTGCTTCCTCGCTCTCTCCATCTCACATCCTACCGCAGGCGGTCGCCATGGTCTTCTTCAAAGACCTCTCCAGCGGTTCCTCCTCCGACGACGACTCCTTCACCACCCGGGTATGCCTCTCTTCTCTCTCCCGGGCTATTACTTGGAATGATGGATTTTTACCCGACCGTTGATTTGTGTCATTTATTCCTCTTGTAGTTCACTAGGACCATGAGTTGCAATGGATGGAGCGGGGTGGCTGAAGATTTGTCTGCTCGTTGTCACCATCAATCTCCATGCATGAAGCTAGTTGCGTTTGAATTTGTGGATAGTGGGAGGAAGTTTATGGCATGTGCAGAGAAGGTTAGACCCTCTTTCATAGTTATAAATCATTTGTTAGATGTGATTCAGACATTTTCACGGTCCCAACCCATTCATACCACACTTCAACCAAACACATCCTAAGACAGTGTCACAGTTTGTACGTAGTATCAAAAATGTTGCCATCTCATCAGCGGCGCCATTAGAAAATTATTTGGCACTGCTTCAGCAGTTTTTGCAGCCAACTTGTCCACACATCCGAGTAGCCAAGCAATAAAATACGAAATCTTTATGGCACGAAGGAACTGGGCATCAGAGCAACTAGGTGCTCCGGAGTTTGGGTCCCTAATTGTTTTCCGCTGCATCGGCTCGCCAGTGCAGGGCACCGGTGCAAGATGTAGCAACAGTTGTCTTTACACCAGTTTTGGCATACATAGTGGACGGCCTTAGTGCTATTAGTTCTATGTTTCTAAATTTGTGCATGTACACACCTATTAGTATCAATTTGATGTCATCCAAACACTCTCGCTATGTTGTTCCAGTTATATTTACCTTCCTCTTAAAATGTTCAATTTGTTATTTATAGTACATGAGTAAGAACTTCTAGCGTTGTTGTAGTTAATTATAGCTTCTGATGTTTTAGACTTTGGTTGTTGTCTCAGTAGCAATTAATTCATTTGCACATTGATCTTTTTGAGAAGATATGTCATAATTAACCTGTTTCTTCAGTTTTTCAAAATAAGTATTGGTGATTTTCTATGTTGCTATAAGCCCATTTTCCCTACAATTGTTACTGATCTAGTTTTAAATATTATAGGATGAACAGAAGTGTTCTTACTTGGAGTGGGTTGATAACCCACAAGTATAGGGCATCACAACAGTTTTCGAGGGTAGAGTATTCAACCCAAATTTATAGATTCGACACAAGGGGAGCCAAAGAATATTTGAAGGTATTAGCAGCTGAGTTGTCAATTCAACCACACCTGGAGATTAATTATCTGTAGCAAAGTGATTAGTAGCACAGTAGTATGATAATTTTGATTATGGCAGAAGTAGTAACGCTAACAGTAACAGTGATAGCAGTGATATTGTAGTAGCAACGATAGGAGTAGCAACAGTAGTAACTTAGTAAGAAACATATAAGATAAATTTGTAGGCATTGCATCAGTAACTCGTTGGATGATATTCATCTTGAGACACTTATAATCTAGGGAGATACGGCACTAGCTCCAGTTCATAAATATAATGTAGGCATGTATTCCGTAAATAGTCATACGTGCTTATGGAAAGAACTTGCATGACATCTTTTGTCCCACCCTCCCATGGCAGCGGGGTCCTATTGAAAACTAAGGGATATTAAGGTCCCATTTTAATAGAGTACAAGAACTAAGCATTAGCACATGGTGAATACATGAACTCCTGAAACTACGGTCATCACCGGGAGTGGTCCTGACTATTGTCACTCCGGGTTTGCCGGATCATAACACATAGTAGGTGACTATAACTTGCAAGATCGGATCTAGAACATGGATCTAATGGTGATAACATAAACGGTTCAGATCTGAAATCATGGCACCCGGGCCCAAAGTGCCAAGCATTAAGCATGGCAAAGTCATAGCAACATCAATCTCAGAACATAATGGATACTAGGGATCAAGCCCTAATAAAACTAACTCGATTACATGATAAATCTCATCCAACTCCTCACTGACTAGCGAGCCTATGATACTAGGGATCCAACTCCTCACCGACTAGCAACATCAATCTCAGAACATAGTGGATACTAGGGATCAAGACCTAACAAAACTAACTCGATTTCATGATAAATCTCATCCAACTCCTCAGCGACTCCAGATCCGCCGTCCCGAGGAAGAATAGGGCTTGGCGGCGGCTCTATCTCGTGAAACGTGATAATTCTTTCTCCTTCAATTTTTTCAGGAAATATGGGATTTTATAGCGTCGGTTTGAGGGTCAACGGGGCCACCAGGTGGGAAGCACCCACCAAGGCGCGCCTGGGGGGGCTGGCGTGCCCTGGTGGGTTTTACCCACCCAGGTGCCCCCCTCAGGTCCATCCTGGCTTAAGAAATTTTCTTATTTGATATAAAAAATCCTCGCAAAGTTCCATTCCGAGAACTTTTATTTCGGCACAAAAATAACACCATGGTAGTTATGCTGAAAACAGCGTTAGTCCAGGGTTAGTTTCATTCAAATCATGCAAATTAGAGTCCAATACAAGAGGAAAAGCGTTAGGATAAGTAGATACGTTGGAGACGTATCAACTCCCCCAAGCTTAAACCTTTGCTTGTCCTCAAGAAATTCAGTTGATAAACTGAAAGTGAAAAAGAAAAACTTTTACAAACTCTTTTGCTCTTGTTTCATAAATAAGCTTAAACAACACCCAGGTTTTCAGCAAGGATTATAACTAACCATGTCGACAATAGCTCTTAAAATTATTTTAACTCATATCAATGACATAAACAACTAGAGAGCAATAATAAGATATCTCAAATAGAAACACGTTGTCAAAACAACCATGATATAATATGACAATAGTGGTATCTCGCTAACCCTTTCTGAGACCGCAAAACATAAATGCAGAGCACCCCCAAAGTTCAAGCAGCGACTAAACATTGTAATTCATGGTAGAAAAGATCCAGTCATGATGCACCCAACATTAGCTATACACAATGCATCAACATGACATAAGTGCTCTCAGATTCTGGCGCTTATTTGAGAAGGTGATGAAACAACATAATAGTAAATACATAGTCCCTTCATAGAAGGAAGCAGTGATTTGCAGAGGTGCCAGAGCTCAAGTTTTTAAAACAAAGGTAAATGCTATTTTGAGACATGCACCCTTCTCATTCACTTCACAACCATCAGTTATCAATATCTTCCATGCTAAGCACGCTAGTGGCGGTTCCCAAGCGGAAAGGTAAAGGTTATGACTCCATTGGGAGTTTTTGTTTGATTATTTGTGAGCTCTTTTATTTTTGTAGTTTGGAACTGGGCATCCCTATTACCGCCCTTTTTCTCGTGCGATGGCGAGTGAATAAACACTCGACCTGAGAATAACCCGCTTAGCATGAATGATACTGACTACCTCCTGTCGTTCCATGAACGATTCAGGCACACAAAAATGATATTTATTTGAAGTTTTTAGAGGTGGCACATGCAAATTTACTTAGGAAGGCAGGGTAATACCGCATATAGGTAGGTATGACGGACTCATCTGGAATAACTTGGGTTTCAGGTTTTTGATGTACAAGGAGAGTTCCCACTTAGTACAGGCAAAGGCTAGAAATTATGTTGAGAAGCGGCCAGCTAGAGAGCAACAATGGTCATGAACATGCATTATGCATAAGTAACATTGGATACTAGCATGAGTAGGATATGAACACCATGAACATAAATATTATAGAGGCTATGCTAGTTTTGATTCAACTACATGCATGGATATGTGCCAAGTCAAGCCACTCGAACATTCAAAGGAGGATACCATATCATCATACTACATCACAATCATTTTAACACAATGTTGATATATAAGATAAGTCATTATTCACTCCTAGATACTTATGCATGGCATGAGAAACTATAATCTCTAATTGTCATTGCAAACATGTTTGATCATAATAGACTGAAGCATGGATACTAGGTTAAACATATTTACAAAAACAGAACAAGCCGAGTTCATACCCATTTCTCTCTGCCACGACCAGTTCATCTAATATCGTCATTATTGCCTTTCACTTGCACGACCGAATGATTTGAAATAATAATAGTGCAAGAGTGCCATGGACTAAGCTGGAATCTGCAAACATTTTATTCAAGAGGAGAAGACAAGGTAATATGGGCTCTTTGTTAGATCAACAATGCAAATGGGAGCCACTCAACATTTTCATCGTGGTCTTCTCCTTGGTATGACTCGATAAAATATAAAGAAATTCAGAGAAACACACTGAAATATTTTTGGAGTTTTTGGATTTTTGAAAACAAGCAAACGAAAAAGGAAGAAGCAAAAACGAGAAAAACTATTTACACGGGCAAGCTCCCAACAAGTAAAAGAAGAACAAGGAAATCTTTTTGGGTTTTCTTTTAGTGCTACAATAATTTAAACTAGAAAGAAAAATCAAAAAGAAGCAAGAAACATGTTTTTAGATTTTCACAAAGTTTTTCAAACACACAAGAAGAAAGTGAGAAAAATAATTTAAGCATGGAGGAAACAATGAAAAAGTGTGACACCGACAACTGGAATGAAATGTGTGAATCATGAATGTAATGTCGGTGGAGATACGTACTCCCCAAAGCTTAGGTTTTTGGACTAACATGGTAATCACCAGTCGTAGAAGCCATGAGGTCCAATGTTGAAGTGGTGGGGAGCGGGCACCATAGGGTCCCACTGTTGAGGCTCCGACTGTGCCGCCGCCAGGTTGTTCCGGTAAGTGACAATGTCTTCAGGCATAATTTTGTATCCGTTCCTAGCAACATGATCAAACAAAGCAGGCGCATGCAAGGGGATAACATCATGAGTTTCCTCACTAAAAACTAAATTGTAAGGCAAGTCAAGATCAGGGAAATCGACAACAAGAAACTGATGGTCCTTCATAGATGCTCTGTCTAGGTAAACCTTGGCAAGGGGTGATCATGTTGGCGTATCTGCACATTGAAATGAGTTGCCAAACGAGTAGCGTAAATGCCCCGATGTATTTTACCCTTGAATCTGTTAAGGTGAAGGCAACGTGCCACAATAGCTCCCAAGCTAAAAGTTTTGGCGCCATAAAGTGCGCGACGCAAAATAGCAAAGTATGGGGCGCTAAGTGAACCCACCTTCTCTCTCGCTAGCTAGCACTTTGCGATAAATAAAGCAAAATAATGCACAGCTGGGAACTGTAAACTAGTGGCAGTGGTGCCGATACTCCTCTCTCATCATTGTCAAAGTATGGTAAAAACCATCAAACTCTAAGGGCCTAGGCTCTACCAAACCCCCGTCAGAAGGAAGCATGCATATATCACAAAATTCAGTAAGGGGGATCTGGCGGTTTTCAGCATATATATTAAATGACACCTCAGGGGGATTATTCCTAGAACGAAAATGAAAGTTTTGCAGAATGGAATTTGTGAGGAGATGATACTGTTCGCATTCAGCTGCGATGAAGTCGGTGAGCCCGGCATTAGAAACATATTGGTTGAACTCTTGGAAGATTCCGGTCTCTCCCAGGAAATCATTGTCCAGCCACTCACACGACCGTAGTTCTTCCAACCTCAGGGTATGAAGATCATTGTCAGAGGACTGCCCAATAACCCCCTTGGATTTCTTCTTGGAAGCAAACTTCCTAAAGATATTCATCTTTTTCCTATGAACAAAATTCTGAAATTTTTAGTGCACAAAATTTTTCTCAACAAAACTTCACAAAATTGATAGCAACTACTCATAGGGATGTATAGAGGACATATCAATCATTCAAACTACTTAGAACTCTAAGAATTCAACATGCAATCTCATCTACATCAACACCAAGAGTAGCTAATTATTCTAAATATAAACCACTAAAACAAAAACTAATTGGACACATGGAGGAGTCACATACCAAGCAACAAATCCCCCAAACAGTTTCGGAAATGGAGCTTCGAGCAAAGAGATCGAAATCCATGGTCTCGGGAGCAAGAACACGAGAGAGAGTGTGTGTTGGTGATTTTTTTCTGGGTGAATGGACTGGCGTGGGAGGAAGAAGTAAGTGAGGGGGCCCACCTGGTGGGCAACACCCACCAGGGCGCGCCTGGGGGTGCTGGCGCACCCAGGTGGGTTATGCCCACCTGGTGCACCTCCTCAAGTATTATTTTCACCAAAAATTCATAAATACTCAGAAAAAATCGTGTCAGATTTTCAGAGCATTCTAAGAACTTTTATTTTTGGGTCATTCTTTTGTTGCACAGAAAAAGCAGAAAACAGACAAAGCATGGGAGTTTATTTTATTTAACTAATAGAAATAGAAAATAAAAAGTAGGGATAGAAGGTAGTGCTTACTAATTTCATCAACTTCATACCTCTCAAAAATGATCCATTAATAAGATTGATCAAGTCTTATTAACAACCACTTTGGATTAGCATGAAACCGAAGAACTTTCATAAATCACTAAATTACCTCAATGGGGATATGAATGTCCCCAACAATGAGCATTTCATATTTCTATTTAACAGTAGGTAGAGGTAATTGAAAACTTCCAATAGTGATTATCGAAGATTTTTCAATAAAATTAATACCATTCACTTGGAATTGTTTCTTCGGAAAGTGCACCGTATGCTCATTACCATTGATATGAAAAGTGACCTTGCTTTCATTGCAATCAATAACATCCCCTGTAGTATTCAAGAAGGGTCTACCAAGGATAATCGACATGTTTTCATCCTCGGGCATCTCAAGTATAACAAAGTCAGTCAAAATAGTAACATTAGCAAGAACAATGGGCACATCCTCACAAATACCGATAGGTATGGCAGTTGATTTATCAGCCATTTGCAAAGATATTTCAGTAGGTGTGAGTTTATTGAAATCAAGTCTTTTATATAAAGAGAAAGGCATAACACTAACACCAGCTCCCGAATCACATAAAGCATTTTTCACATAATTTCTTTTAATGGAGCAAGGTATAGTTGGTATTCCCGGATCTCCAAGTCTTTTAGGTACTCCATCTTCGAAAGTGTAATTAGCAAGCATAGTGGTGATTTCAGCTTCCGGTATTTTTCTCTTATTAGTGATGATGTCTTTCATATACTTTGCATAAGGACGCATTTTCAAGATAGCAGTCAAGCGAGTGCGCAAAAAGACTAGCCTAATCATTTCAGCAAAGCGTTCAAATTCTTCATCATCCTTCTTTTTAGTTGACTTAGGTGGAAAGGGCATAGGCTTTTGTACCCATGGTTCTCTTTCCTTTTCATGTTTTCTAGCAACAAAGTCTCTTTTGTCATATCTTTTATTCTTAGGTTGCGAGTTATCAAGATCAACAGCTGGTTCTATCTCAATATCATTATCTGGTTCTTTATCATTTGGTTGAGTGTCTTCATGAACCTCATCATTATCTTTTTCATTATCAGAAGGTGAGTGTTGATTACCAGATTGAGTTTCAGCATCAGAGATAGAAACTTCAATATCAATATCAGGAGGTTTTTCTACTTTAGGTTCACTAGAGGTAGGCAAAGGCTTATCATTTTTCTTCTTCTTTTTCTTTTTAGAAGAACTAGGTGTAGTGGCGTTGTTCCTTTGAGAATCTTGTTCAATTCTCTTTGGATATCCCTCAGGATAAAGTGGTTGCTAAGTAATTTTACCTCCTATAGTTGCTACTCTAACAGCAAAGTCACTTATATTATTGTTCATTTCATCAAGTAACTCTCTTTGAGATTTAGCAACTTGTTGTAATTGAGTTTGAACCATATAGGCATGTTTCCCTACACCTCTAACATCATTTGTGATTCTAAATAACAAGTCATTTAAGCGAGCAATCATATCAGAGTTGTATTTCAGTTGTGTCATAACATTTGCATTGAAGTGATCTTGCTTTCTAATGTAATTGTCAAACTCATAAAGGTATTGACTAGGATGTTTATTATGAGGATCATCACTATCATTGCATTTCATTAAAGATTTTACATCGACCACCTTAGGTGGTGGTGGTGCTTCAAGCCCATGTATTTCTTCGATAGGTGGTAAATTTTTAACATCCTCGGCCTTAATACCTTTTTCCTTCATACATTTCTTTGCCTCTTGCATATCTTCAGGACTGAGATATAAGATACCCCTCTTCTTTGGAGTGTTTAATAGGTGTTTCAAGAGGAGTCCAATCATTATAATTTTTCAATGTGTTATTCAATAATTCCTCAGCTTGCCCAATAGTTTGTTCCCTGAAAACACAACCAGCACAACTATCTAGGAAGTCCCTAGAAGCATCGGTTAGTCCATTATAGAAGATATGAAGTATTTCATTTTTCTTAAGAGGATGATCAGGCAAAGCATTAAGCAATTGGAGAAGCCTCCCCCAAGCTTGTGGGAGACTCTCTTCTTCAATTTGTACAAAGTTAAATATTTCCTGCAAGGTAGCTTGTTTCTTATGAGCAGGGAAATATTTTTCACAGAAGTAATAAATCATATCCTGGGGACTATGCACACATCCAGGAGCAAGAGTATTGTACCAAGATTTAGCATCACCCTTTAATGAGAATGTAAATAACTTGAGAATATAGTAATAACGAATCTTCTCATCATGGGCAACAAGGGTAGCTATATCATTCAACTTAGTAAGATGTGCCACAATAGTTTCAGTTTCATAACCATGGAAAGGATCAGATTCAACCAAAGTGATTAACTCTGGGTCGACAGAGAACTCATAATCCTTATCAGCAATAACAATAGGTGAAGTAGCAAACTCGGGATCACATTTCATTTTAGCATTCAGAGACCTTTCTTTATACTTGCACAATAATTTCTCTAGATCATATCTATCCTTACAAGCAAGAATATCTCTAGTTGCCTCCTCACTCATAGTATAACCTTCCGCTACCTTTGGTAATTCATATATAGGAGGACTAGTTCTAGTAGGTGTTTCAGTATTTTCAGTTTCAAGTTCATCACCAGATTCAACAATATCATGTTGTCTTACTCTAGCAATTTGTTCATCAAGAAATTCACATAGTGGCACATCATCATCAAGCAAGGTACTAGAATCATCATGAGTAGCATTCATAGCAGAAGTAGCATCATCAATAACTTGTGACATATCAGAATTAATAGCATGTTGTGGTGTTGCAAGTTTACTTATAACAGGAGGTGAATCTAAAGCAGAACTAGATGGCAGTTCCTTACCTCCCCTCGTCTTTGAGGGAAAAATCATAGTCTTATTATCCTTCAAATTCTTCATAGAGACAATATGATAATAAACCCAAGTGACTCAACAAATATAGCTATGCTCCTCGGCAACAGTGTCAGAAAAGGTCTTGATAATTCACAAGTATAGGGGACCGCAAAAGTTTTCGAGGGTAGAGTATTCAACCGAAATTTATAGATTCGACACAAGGGGAGCCAAAGAATAGTTGAAGGTATTAGCAGCTGAGTTGTCAATTCAACCACATCTGGATATTAATTATCCGCAACAAAGTGATTAGTAACATAGTAGTATGTGTTGGGGAACTTAGTAATTTCAAAAAAAATCCTACGCACACGCAAGATCATGGTGATGTATAGCAACAAGAGGGAGTGTTCTCCACGTACCCTCGTAGACCGTAAGCGGAAGCGTTATGACAACACGGTTGATGTAGTCGTACATCTTCACGATCGACCGATCCTAGTACCTAAAGTACGACACCACCGTGATCTGCACACATTTGGCTCGGTGATGTCCCATGAACTCACGATCCAGCAGAGTGTCAAGGGAGAGCTTCGTCAGCACGAGAGCGTGATGATGGTGATGATGAAGCTACCGGTGCAGGGCTTCACCTAAGCACTATGACGATATGATCAAGGTGGATTATGGTGGATGGGGGCACCGCACACGGCCAAGAGATCAATGATCAACTTGTGTGTCTATGGGGTGCTCCCCTCCCCCGTATATAAAGGAGTGGAGGAGGTGGAGAGGGCCGGCCTCCTAGGCGCGCCAAGGGGGGAGTCCTACTCCCGGTGGGAGTAGGATCCCCCTGCCCTAGTTGGAGTAGGAGAGGGAAGGAAGGGGAGAAGGAGAGAAGGAAAGGGGGCCCAGCCCCCCTCCCAATTTGGATTGGGCTTGGGAGGGCGCACCCCCACCTTGTCCGCCTCCTCCTCCTTTCCACTAAGGCCCAATAAGGCCCATTGACTCCCCAGGGGGTTCCGATAATCTCCCCGTACTCCGGTAAATGCCCGAACTCACCCGGAACTATTCCGATGTCCAAACATAGCCATCCAATATATCGATCTTTATGTCTCGGCCATTTCGAGACTCCTCATCATGTTCATTTTCATATCCGGGACTCCAAACTATATTCGGTACATCAAAACACATAAACTCGTAATACCGATCGTCACCAAACATTAAGCGTGCGTACCTTATGGGTTCGAGAACTATGTAGACATGACCGAGACATGTCTCCGGTCAATAACCAATAGCGGAACCTAGATGCTCATATTTGCTCCCACATATTGTACGAAGATCTTTATCGGTCAAACTGCATAACTACATACATTGTTCCCTTTGTCATTGATATGTTACTTGCCCGAGATTCGATCGTCGGTATCTCAATACCTAGTTCAATCTCGTTACTAGCAAGTCTCTTTACTCGTTCCGTAATGCATCATCCCGCAACTAACTCATTAGTCACATGGCTTTCAAGGCTTAAAGTGATGTGCATTAGCGATAGGGCCCAGAGATACCTCTCCGACAATCGGAGTGACAAATCCTAATCTTGATCTATGCCAACTCAACAAACACCATCGGAGACACCTGTAGAGCACCTTCATAATCACCCAATTACGTTGTGACGTTTGGTAGCACACAAAGTGTTCCTCTGGTATTCGGGAGTTACATAATCGCATAGTCATAGGAACATATATAAGTCATGAAGAAAGCAATAGCAACATACTAAACGATCAAGTGCTAAGCTAACAGAACAGGTCAAGTCAATCACATCATTCTCAAATGATGTGATCTCGTTCATCAAATGACAACTCATGTCTATGGCTAGGAAACTTAACCATCTTTGATTAACGAGCTAGTCTACTAGAGGCATACTAGTGACACTCTGTTTGTCTATGTATTCACACATGTACTAAGTTTCCGATTCATACAATTCTAGCATGAATAATAAACATTTATCATGATATAAGGAAATATAAATAACAACTTTATTATTGCGTCTAGGGCATATCTCCTTCAGTCTCCCACTTGCACTAGAGTCAATAATCTAGATTACACAGTAATGACTCTAACACCCATGGAGTCTTGGTGCTGATCATGTTTTGCTTGTGAGAGAGGCTTAGTCAACGGGTCTTCAACATTCAGATCTGTATGTATCTTGCAAATCTCTCTGTCTCCCTCCTTGAGTTGATCGCGGATGGAATCGAAGCGTTTCTTGATGTGCTTGGTTCTCTTGTGAAATCTGAATTCCTTTGCCAAGGCAATTGCACCAGTATTGTCACAAAAGATTTTCATTGGAGCCAACGCACTAGTTATGACACCTAGATTGGATATGAACTCCTTCATCCGGACTCCTTCATTTGCTGCTTCCGAAGCAGCTATGTACTCCGCTTCACAGGTAGATCCCGCCATGATGCTTTGCTTAGAACTGCACCAACTCATAGCTCCACCGTTCAATATAAATACGTATTCGGTTTGTGACTTAGAGTCATCCGGATCAGGGTCAAAGCTTGCATCGACGTAACCATTTACGATGAGATCTTTGTCACCTCCATAAACGAGAAACATATCCTTAGTCCTTTTCATGTATTTCAGGATGTTCTTGACTGATGTCTAGTGTTCCACTCCTGGATTACTTTGGTACCTCCCTGCTAAACTAATAGCAAGGCACACATCAGGTCTGGTAGACAGCAGTGCGTACATGATAGAGCCTATGGCTGAAGCATATGGAACAACTTTCATTTTCTCTCTATCTTCTGTAGTGGTCAGGCATTGAGTCTGACTCTACTTCACACCTTGTACACAGGCAAGAACCCTTTCTTTGCTTGATCCATTTTGAACTTCTTCAAAACTTTATCAAGGTATGTGCTTTGTGAAAGTCCAATGAAGCGTCTCGATCTATCTCTATAGATCTTGATGCCCAATATATAAGCAACTTCACCGAGTTCTTTCATTAAATAACTCTTGTTCAAGTATCCTTTTACTCTATTCAGAAATTCTATATCATTTCCAATCAACAATATGTGATCCACATATAATATTAGAAATGCTAGAGAGCTCCCACTCACTTTCTTGTAAATACAGGCTTCTCCAAAAGTCTGCATAAAACCATATGCTTTGATCACACTATCAAAACGTTTATTCCAACCCTGAGAGGCTTGCACCAGTCCATAAATGGATCGCTAGAGCTTGTACACTTTGTTAGCACCCTTTGGATCAATAAAACCTTCAGGTTGCATCATATACAACTCTTCTTCCAGAAATCCATTCAGGAAAGCAGTCTTGACATCCATTTGCCAAATTTCATAATGATAACCCACAAGTATAGGGGATCAATTGTAGCCTATTTCGATAAGTAAGAGTGTCGAACCCAACGAGGAGCTAAAAGGTAGAACAAATATTCGCTCAAGTTCTATCAACCACGGATACAACTCTACGCACGCTTGACGTTCGCTTTACCTAGAACAAGTATGAAACTAGAAGTGCTTTGTAGGTGTTGTTGGATAGAATTGCAAGATAGTAAAGAGCACGTAAATAAAAACTAGGGGCTGTTTAGATAAAGAATCAATAAAGTAAATATAGCGAGTGTGTAAAAGTGGTGGTAGGAGTTGTGAAATTGTCCCTAAGCAATTGACTACTTTACTAGACCGATAGCAAGTTTTACATGGGAGAGGCCACTGCTAGCATGTCATCCCTGACTTGGAATTCCATGCACTTATGATTGGAACTATTAGCAAGCATCCGCAACTACTAACATTCATTAAGGTAAAACCCAACCATAGCATTAAGATATATTGGTCCCCCTTCAATCTCGTATGCATCAATTTCAATGCTAGGTTGAAGCTTATGTCACTCTTGCCCTCCAATACATAGTCCTATCAACATATAACTAACCCTGTGGTGTGATCCACGCGCGCGCTCATATGATGGGCACCAAAGGACAGCAACATAACCACAAGCAAATTAAACCAATCATAGCAATTCATCAATCACCGATAGGACAATGAAAATCTACTCACACATCATAGGATGGCAAGACATCATTGGATAATAATATGAAGCATAAAGCACCATGTTCAAGTAGAGGGTACAGCGGGTTGCGGGAGAGTGCACCGCTGAATATAGATGGGGGAAGGTGATGGAGATGTTGCTGAAGATGATGGAGGTGTTGGTGTAGATCGCGGTGATGATGATGGCGCCCGGCGGCGTTCCGGCACCACCGGAAGCAAGGGGGAGAGAGCCCCCCTTCTTATTCTTCTTCCTTGACCTTCTCCCTAGATTGGAGAAGGGTTTCCCCTCTGGTCCATGGTCTCCATGGCGTGGGAGGGGCGAGAGCCCCTCCAAGATTGGATCTGTCTCTCTGTCTCTCTCTGTTTCTGTGTTCCTGGATTCTGCCCTTTCGCCGTTTCTTTTATATCTGGAGATCCGTAACTTCGATTGGACTGAAACCTTCGCCCAGATTTTTCTCTTAAAATTAGCTTTCTTGCGGCAAAAGAAGAGTGTCAACCGCCTTACGGGGTGCCCACGAGGGTGAGGAGCGCGCCCCCTGCCTCATGACACCCTCGGGCACCGTCTCGTGTTGGTTTTTCTTCCCAAAAATCATAAATATTCCAAAAATGATCTACGTCCGTTTTATCCCGTTTGGACTCTGTTTGATATGGGGTTTCTGCGAAACATAAAACATGCAACAAACAAGAACTGGCACTGGGCACTAAATCAATATGTTAGTCCCAAAAATAATATAAAAAGTTGCCAAAAGTATATGAAAGTTGAATAATATTGGCATGAAACAATCAAAAATTATAGATACGACGGAGACGTATCAGCATCCCGAAGCTTAATTCCTGCTCGTCCTCGAGTAGGTAAATGATAAAAAAGATAAACTTTGATGTGGAATGCTACCTAGCATAATCTTGATCATATGTCTAATCATGGCATGAATATTAAGACACGAGTGATTCAAAGCAATAGTCTATCATTTGACATAAAAACAATAATACTTCAAGCATGCCAACCAAGCAATTATGTCTTATCAAATAACATAGCCAAAGAAAGCTTATCTCTACAAAATCATATAGTTAGGCCATGCTTCATTTTCATAACACAAAATACTCCCTTTATGCATAACCCCGATGATGAGCCGAGCAATAGGTTCATACTTTTTAACGCGCTTCAGCCTTTTCAACTCTTACGCAATACATGAGCGCAAGCCATGGACATAGCACTATATGTGGTATATGGTGGTTATGAAGACAAAGATGGAGAAGATAGTCTCACATCAACTAGGCATATCAACAGGCTATGGAGATGCCCATTAATATATATCAATGTGAGGAGTAGGGATTGCCATGCAACGGATGCACTAAGAGCTATGAGTGTATGAAAGCTCAAACTGAAACTAAGTGGGTGTGCATCCAACTTGCTTGCTCATGAAGACCTCGGGCGTTTGGAGGAAGCCCGTCATGGGAATATACAAGCCAAGTTCTATAATGAAAAATTCCCACTAGTATATGAAAGTGATAACTCAAGAGACTCTCTATATGAAGAACATGGTGCTATTTGAAGCACAAGTGTGGTAAAAGGATAGTAACATTGCCCCTTCTCTCTTTTTCTCTCACTTTTTTATTTTTTTATTTTTTTGGTGGCCTTCTTTGGCCTCTTTTTTGGGCTTCTTTGGCCTCTTTTATTTTTCATAAAGTTCGGAGTCTCATCCCGACTTGTGGGGGAATCATAGTCTCCATCATCCTTTCCTCACTGGGGAAATGCTCTAATAATGATGATCATCACACTTTTATTTACTTACAACTCAATATTACCACTCGATTTCTAGAACAAAGATATGACTCTATCGGAATGCCTCTGGCGGTGTACCGGGATGTGCAATGATCTAGCATAGCAAAGATATCAAAAAACGGAGAAGCCATGAAAACATCATGCTAGCTATCTTACGATCATGCAAAGCAATATGACAACGAATGCTCAAGTCATGTATATGATGATGATGGAAGTTGCATGGAAATATATCTCAGAATGGCTATGGAAATGCCATAATAGGTAGGTATGGTGGCTGTTTTGAGGAAGGTAAATAATGGGTGCATGATACCGGTGAAGGTTGTGCGGTATAATAGAGGCTAGCAAAGTGGAATGGTAAGTGTGCGTATATCCATGGACTCACATTAGTCATAGAGAACTCATATACTTAAAGCAAAAATTTATTAGCCCTCGAAGCAAAGTACTACTACGCATGCCCCTAGAGGGATAGATTTGTAGGAAAAGACCATCGCTCGTCCCTGACTGCCACTCATAAGGAAAGCACTCAAAGAGCACCCCATGCTACAAATTTGTGACACAACGGTTACCATACGTGCATACTACAGGACTTGCAAACCTCAACACAAGTATTTCTCAATTCCACAATTACTCAACTAGCACGACTCTAATATCACCACCTTTATATCGCAAAACTATTTCAAGGAATCAAACATATCATATTCAGTGATCTACAAGTTTTATCTAGGATTTTATGACTAACCATGTGAATGACCAATTCCTGTCATCTCTCTAAATTGATATAAGTGAAGCAAGAGAGTTTAATTCTTTCTACAAAATATATACCCATGCTCTAACAAATGTAAGTGAAGCAAAAGAGCATTCTACAAATGGCGGTTTTCTATGTGAAGAGAAACAGGCAATCCAAACTTCAAATGATATAAGTGAAGCACATGAAGCATTCTATAAAGTCATACTCAAAAGGTATAAGTGAAGTGCAATGAGCATTCTATAAATCAACCAAGGACTATCTCGTACCAGCATGGTGCATAAAAGAAAAGTGAAAACTAAATGCAAAAGACGCTCCAAGATTTCCACATATTGCATGAACGAAACGAATCCGAAAACATACCGATACTTGTTGAAGAAAGAGGGGATGCCTTCCGGGGCATCCCCAAACTTAGACGCTTGAGTCTCCTTGAATATTTACTTGGGGTGCCTTGGTCATCCCCAAGCTTGAGTTCTTTCCTCTCCTCCTTTTCCTCATATCGAGACCTTCTCGATCAAGCACTTCATCCACACAAAACTTCAACAGAAAACTCGGTAAGATCCGTTAGTATAATAAAGCAAATCACTACTCTAAGTATTGTTGCAAACCCATTCATATTTATTTTTTTTGCATTTTGTATACTGTAATATAGCTTTTCCATGGCTTAATCCACTGATAGAAATTGATAGTTTCATCAAAACAAGTAAACTATGCATCAAAAACAGAATCTGTCAAAAACAGAACAGTCTGTAGAAATATGAACATTCACCATACTTCTGGTACCCCAAAAATTCTACCAAAATTATCAAAAATAAAAAATTTGCACATCAATAAAGTGCAAAGGGAATCCAAACCAATTGATGTTCCAGTAAAAAATGTAAAATCGCAATTTACAGCCAAAGTTTCGGTCCTGCACCGTATAAACTAACAAGCATTGTAAACATCCTAAAGGCAAACCTTGGCACATCATTTTTATAATACAATGGAATTGTACAAGGGGATAATTATTTTTGATGAAAAGTTTCTGTAATTAAGATTCACAAAGTTTCCGTGAGCATGAACAAAGTTCAAGGCTAGCTCCCACTTTAACAATGCTCGTCTTTCTCACTTTCGCTTTCCTATTTGAAAAGTTTTGGGTTCCCCTATTTATTTATTTTTGTTTTTAAACTATATAAATGCACTCAACAGAAAGAAAAGACTCTCTAAAACTTCCGGGTTGTCTCCCTGGCAGCGCTTTCTTTAAAGCCATTAAGCTAGGCATAAAGTGCTCAAGTAATGAATCCACCCGGATCCCAAGGTATATCAAAGCCAATTTTAAGTAACAATGATTTGTAATTTAGTAGTGAGCACAAAGTAACATATATCATGCAACAACGAAGTCTAACTCTCTTCCTATGCATAGGCATGTCATAAAAGAACAATTCATGCACACCAAGTAAAGGCCAATGCATTGTATAAACAGTTTCTTGCAATTTTATCATATTGGAAACATAGAGAGGTGGAGATATAGTTCCTATCTCGTAATAATTGCAAGTAGGAGAATAAAGCACATGCATATTATATCTATCAAAATCATCATGTTCAACGGTAAAATGCAACCCATCAACATAATCCTTAATAAGCACAAACTTCTCTGATATAGTGTAGTAGGGAGAATTCAAAAAGATAATAGGACTATCATGCGTGGGTGCAATAGAAACAATTTCATGTTTAACATAAGGAACTATAGCAAGTTCATCTTCATAAGCATCATTCATATTGGCATCTTGGCCAAAAGCATAGCAAGCATCATCAAAAAGGGATATTTCAAACAAATTAAAGGGATAATAGCAATCATCATAGCAATCATCCTTCGGTAAGCACGAAGGGGAATTAAACAATGTATGAGTTGAAGAGTTACTCTCAATAGAAGGTGGGCACGGGTAGCTAATCCGCTCTTCCTCCTTTTGTTCTTCGCTCTCCCCATCATCTTTTTCATCCAATGAGCTCACAGTTTTATCAATTCCTTCTTCCGTAGACTCCTGCAAAATATTAGTCTCTTATTGGATAGTGGAGACTTACTAAATAAATGCATCAATATCAGAACTGAATTCATAATTATCATAGAAATATTTAAGGATAGCTAAATTTTTAGGCCTATAAACTGAATCATCAAAATCTTCAAACTCTTTAAACAAAGATTCAATTTCGTAAGCACCCATAAAAGGAACGAATTCTTGTATTTTTTCCACATCATAGTAATCTTATATACCATTAGCATAAGAAGCTAAGGTTTCATTATCATTAAATTCGCATGAAAAGGGAAGGTGTGGAGCCTTCATCCTAGAGCAACAAGTATAATCATGTCTCAAGCATAGATCCCGAGCATACCAATGTAACATATGAATTTGATCCCATAATAGTTTCCTTTTTTGTATCAAGCGATAATCCCTAAAGTATTCACGTTTATCCAACGTGTCTCCCATAACATAATTGAATGGGGTTTTCTCAGGATTATTAAAGTAGTACATAATATTTTTCACATAATGAGCATCGAGGGTTTTAGGAGGTTCCCCATCTCCATGAGTAGCAAGTACACCTAATTGTTTTGGTATTTCATGTTCCATATCCATAACTAAAGATAGAGAACAACTAAGAACAGCAAATAAAAATTACTTAGTGATAAAGCAAACAAGCACACTCGAGAATATTCACCCCACGCTATGAATCCCCGGCAATGGCGCCAGAAAAAGGTCTTGATAACCCACAAGTATAGGGGATCAATTGTAGCCTCTTTCGATAAGTAAGAGTGTCGAACCCAACGAGGAGCTAAAGGTAGAACAAATATTCCCTCAAGTTCTATCGACCACCGATAGAACTCTACCCACGCTTGATGTTTGCTTTACCTAGAACAAGTATGAAACTAGAAGTGCTTTGTAGGTGTTGTTGGATATAATTGCAAGATAATAAAGAGCACGTAAATAAAAACTAGGGGATGTTTAGATAAATAAGCAATAAAGTAAATATAGCGAGTGTGGAAAAGTGGTGGCAGGAGTTGTGAAATTGTCCCTAAGCAATTGACTACTTTACTAGACTGATAGCAAGTTTTATGTGGGAGAGGCCACTGCTAGCATGTCATCCCTGACATGGAATTCCATGCACTTATGATTGGAACTATTAGCAGGCATCCGCAACTACTAACATTCATTAAGGTAAAACCGAACCATAGCATTAAGATATATTGGTCCCCCTTCAATCCGGTGTGCATCAATTTCTATGCTAGGTTGAAGCTTCTGTCACTCTTGCCCTCCAATACATAGTCCTATCAACATACAACTAACCCTATGGTGTGATCCATGTGCATGCTCATATGATGGACACCAAAGGACAGCAACATAACCACAATCAAATTAAACCAATCATAGCAATTCATTAATCACCAATAGGACAATGAAAATCTACTCAGACATCATAGGATGGCAACACATCATTGTATCATAATATGAAGAATAAAGCACAATGTTCAAGTAGAGGGTACAACGGGTTGCGGGAGAGTGGACCGCTGAATATAGATGGGAGAAGGTGATGGAGATGTTGGTGTAGATTGCGGTGATGATGATGGCTCCTGGCGGCGTTCCGGCGCCATCGGAAGCAAGCGGGAGAGAGCCCCCCTTCTTCTTATTCTTCCTTGACCTTCTCCCTAGATGGGAGAAGGGTTTCCCCTCTGGTCCATGGTCTCCACGGCGTGGCAGGGGCGAGAGCCCCCCGAGATTGGATCTGTCTCTCTATCTCTCTCTCTGTTTCTGCGTTCCTGGATTCTGCCCTTTCACCGTTTCTTTTATATCTGGAGATCCGTAACTCCGATTGGACTGAAACCTTCGCCCAGATTTTTCTCCGAAAATTAGGTTTCTTGCGGCAAAATAAGAGCGTCAACCGCCTTACGGGGTGCCCACGAGGGTCAGGGGCGCGCCTGCCCCTTGGGCTGCACCCCCCTGCCTCATGACAATTTCGGGCACCGTCTCGAGTTGGTTTTTCTTCCCAAAAATCATAAATATTCCAAAAATGATCTCTGTCCGTTTTTACCCCGTTTGGACTCTGTTTGATATGGGGTTTCTGCGAAACATAAAACATGCAACAAACAGGAACTGGCACTGGGCACTGGATCAATATGTTAGTCCCAAAAATAATATAAAAAGTTGCCAAAAGTATATGAAAGTTGAATAATATTGGCATGAAACAATCAAAAATTATAGATACGACAGAGACGTGTCACATAATCATAAAATGCAGCAATTTCTAACATGATTCAGACAGACTTAAGCATCGCTACGGGTGAGAAGGTCTCATCGTAGTCAACTCCTTAAACTTGTCAAAAACCTTTTGCGACAAATCGATCTTTGTAGACAGTAACATTACCGTCAGCGTCAGTCTTCTTCTTGAAGATCCATTTATTCTCTATTGCTTGCCGATCATCGGGCAAGTTAACCAAAGTCCACACTTTGTTCTCATACATGGATCCCATCTCAGATTTCATGGTCTTAAGCCATTTTGCGGAATCTGGGCTCATCATCGCTTCCTTATAGTTCGTAGGTTCGTCATGGTCAAGTAACATGACCTCTAGAACAGGATTACCATACCACTCTGGTGCGGATCTTACTCTGTTTGACCTACGAGGTTCGGTAGTAACTTGATTTGAAGTTTCATGATCATTACAGTTAGCTTCCTCACTAATTGGTGTAGAGATCACATGAACTGATTTTTGTGATGAACTACTTTCTAATAAGGGAGCATGTACAGTTACCTCATCAAGTTCTAGTTTCCTCCCACTCACTTCTTTCGAGAGAAACTCCTTCTCTAGAAAGGATCCATTCTTAGCAAAAATGTCTTGCCTTTGGATCTATGATGGAAGGTGTACCCAACAGTCCCTTTGGGTATCCTATGAAGACACATTTCTCCAATTTGGGTTCGAGCTTATCAGGTTGAAGCTTTTTCACATAAGCATTGCAACCCCAAACTTTAAGAAACGACAACTTGGGTTTCTTGCCAAACCATAGTTAATAAGGTGTCGTCTCAACGGATTTAGATGGTTCCCTATTTAACGTGAATGCAGCCATCTCTAAAGCATAACCCCAAAACGATAGTGGTAAGTCAGTAAGAGACATCATAGATCGCACCAAATCTAATAAAGTGCGGTTACGGTGTTCGGACACACCATTACGTCGTGGTGTTCCGAGTGCCGTGAGTTGCAAAACGATTCCGCATTGTTTCAAATGAAGACCAAACTCGTAACTCAAATATTCTCCTCCACGATCAGATCATAGAAACTTATTTTCTTGTTATGATGATTTGCCACTTGACTCTGAAATTCTTTGAACTTTTCAAATGTTTCAGTCTTATGTTTCATCACGTAGATATACCCATATCTGCTCAAATCATCTGTGAAGGTGAGAAAATAACGATACCCACCGTGAGCCTCAATATTCATCGGACCACATACATCAGTATGTATGATTTCCAACATATCTGTTGCTCACTCCATTGTTCCGGAGAATGGATTATTAGTCATCTTGCCCATGAGGCATGGTTTGCAAGTACCAATTGATTCATAATCAAGTGATTCCAAAAGTTCATCACAATGGAGTTTCTTCATGCGCTTTACACCAATATGACCCAAATGGTAGTGCCACAAATAAGTTGCACTATCATTATCAACTCTGCATCTTTTGGCTTCAATATTATGAATATGTGTGTCACTACTATCGAGATTCAACAAAAATAGACCACTCTTTAAGGGTGCATGACCATAAAATATATTATTCATATAAATATGACAACCATTATTCTTAGATTTAAATGAATAACCGTCTCACATCAAACAAGATCCGGATATAATGTTCGTTCCTAACGCTAGCACCAAATAACAATTATCCAGGTCTAAAACTAATCCCGAAGGTAGATGTAGAGGTAGCGTGCTGACGGTGATCACATCGACTTTGGAACCATTTCCCACGCGCATCGTCACCTCATCCTTAGCCAATCTTTGCTTAATCCGTAGTCCCTTTTTCGAGTTGCAAATATTAGCAATAGAACCAGTATCAAATACTCAGGCACTACTGCGAGCAATAGTAAGGTACACATCAATAACATGTATATCACATATACTTTTGTTCACCTTGCCATCCTTCTTACCCGCCAAATACTTGGGGCAGTTCCACTTCCAGTGACCAGTCCCTTGGCAGTAGAAGCACTCAGTCTCAGGCTTAGGTCCAGACATGGGCTTCTTCACTTGAGCAGCAACTTGCTTGCCGTTCTTCTTGAAGTTCCCCTTCTTCCCTTTACCCTTTTTCTTGAAATTGGTGGTCTTGTTGACCATCAGCACTTGATGCTTGTCGGTGTCAAAACCGGCGGATCTCGGGTAGGGAGTCCCAAGTTGTGCATCTTAGGATCGATGGTAACATGAAAACGGGATTTTACCCAGCTTCGGGCTCTCTTGATGAGATAATACCCTACATGCTGCTTGATTGACTTTAATGAGTATAGGGGGTACAAGATTTGATCTACCTCGAGATCATATGTTGTGGTCTAAACCCTAGTGGTATGATGAGTAACATCATAATGATCTATCGACTAGCCTGGCCCTGGTTTATATAATGCACCAGAGGCCCAGGATAACAAGAGTCCTAGCCGAATACGCCGGTGGGGAGGAGTTCTCGTCTTGATCACCAAGTCTTGTGGAATCTTCCATGTGTATACTTCGGCTGTCCGAACTGGCCCATGAGTAAATGGCCATGGGGGTCCTCGGCCCAATCCAACTGATCGGGAAACGACATGCTGAGTACCCCCTGGTCCAGGACACTGTTAGTAGCCCCCTGAACCGGTCTTCAAGTTTGAGGACACTCCTCGATTGTTCCAAACTGTTCTTCATCTTCGGTCGTTGGTCTTGTAAACTGGTTCAACAAATCTTCTCATCTTCGATCTTGAGGATCTCCAAAGTAAATCCAAAGAGTTTACACGTCGGGTATCCGAGGAGCCCCTTTAAGTTTTCAGCCTTTATCAATGCCTTGTATTTTTATGCCACACCTTGGGTTTGAAGTTATTCCCAGGCGGCAGTGTCCTCTTACATCCGAGCTCCAACGCCGGATTGCCTTCGAGGTATCTTTTGCAGCCAAGCACCAACACCGGACTGCTTCCAAGCTCTAATGCCGGAATGTATCCGAGCTCCAACGCCAGACTGTGTCCAAGCTCCAACACCCGACTGTACCGAGCTCCAACGTCGAACTATATCTGAGATCTCATAGATCATCCTGGTTCAAAAAAGTTGAAGGAGTTTAGCTGAGCTTAATGCCAGAAATGCCATCTATGGAGCCAGCCACTCGCGCCCGAGCTTTTTGTCGGACTACTTCCGAGGTGGTGCACCACCCCTGACCGCGGGCTGATTTTTTGATTGGCGCAATTTATTCTCTGTCGAGATATATAGCCAGTAGCCCTCAAGGTGTGTGTGTCGGTCTAAAACCCGAGATGCATCTAAAGGAAAACATGAAACCGCTGATCCTAGTAGCCCCTGAGAGTCAGGTCGATGCACGAAATTGGCCTGAGGATCAACTCCTAGCTTGGCAGCATACATAGGAATAGAAACACAGTGTAATATACTAGAGATTATAGTGATCGGCGAATGGGCCCTTGAGAGAGGGTATTGAGAATTTGCCGCAATATATTAGCTTAATGCTGGATAGGTCCATATGGTACCTATTGTTGTCTGAAGACGCGTTTGCGCATAGTTCGGTCAAGCTGAACCCTAAGCAGTTTGAATTTTCTACATTTAACAGGCAATGCAGTAGCCCCCGAGACACTAGTCGGGTGGCAACACCAGATCAGGGGATCGATGTGCCCCTTTAATATTTGTAAATAATAAGCCCGAAGCCCAGTAGACCCCGAGCCTTAATGCGGGCACGGGTGGCCGAATTAAGGATCGATATCCATAGTAAAATCACAAATTATGTGTAATGACTCTATGTATCAATGTACTTTACATCATTAATGCTCAGATCTGCATTGTACAAAACTTTTTTGACCGACCATCAGCTTCAACCACTTCGGCCAGTAGCCGAGGAGTGTTTTCCTACTTTATAAAGCCGTTATAAGAGCAAAGATTTATGGAAAATAGGGCACTCCGGCCATACGGTTTTATAAACAAAGGTACACGGAGAGATATGTTATATTACGTAATGTAATAAACATCTTCCAAGGAAAATAGTCCCATTATCGATTCCTTTCTTTGGGTCATCCTTCGTATCACGATCATGATACCTCACCTCCTGGTAAATGTGGGAGGAAAATATTGAGGATTTAGTTCGGGGAAAGTTCCCGAATTCTATGTTATTAATGAACCGAAAATTTTACTTCCGTCGTTGCCGACCAATGTGGTCCTTTAAGATTGCTAGCTTTCGGCTTCACCCAGTTTGAGGTACTTACTCGGATGACCCAGTAGTAACAATCATAGAGGTGCTCCCTTTATCACTTAGCCGAACAATCGGGAACGTAGGGGTAAGCACAGGAGCCAGGCAACCCAGCTTGGCCAAAATCTTAAGTCAAAGTGATGCATATTTATGGCTTTATAATGATGATTACAGAAGGAGGCCCTTGTATATTAAATACAAATGCCGATGATATATTTATTTTGACTCCGTTGCGACCGTTTATCAGTTGAAAGTGGCCCATCGTCGGCTTCTACCCCTTTGTAGATACTACGCAGGGTGTTTCCGCAATAACAAGACAAGCCTTAGCCGACGACTCGGTTCCCGAAGGCAGTTGTGTTAACAGAAACGAGGCAGTCAAATATGCGGGCTTTATAACTTTCACTTAGTCATAGGAGCTTTAAACTGGGGAAGCTAGCTACGAGCCCCCGGTTAGTGTTCGGCGACAGCCGAGGTCAAGCCGTAAACACTTAGGCCAATGTTATGAACGGCCCGTCATTTAACATTGTCATCGGATCGCTGACCAGTTTACACTTATTGTGACAGTCTATTTTCGGCTTTCTCCACTAAGGTGCTTAACCATGTGAGCTGGAATCACAATCACAGTGGTTCTCCCTTTGCACACCTGGCCGAACAAAGCGGAACGTAGGAGGAAAGCACAGGAGCCGGGCAACCCAACTATTGACCGAAGACACAATTTGAAACCGATGCATATATAGCAATATCCGAGAATGTTTTTGCTGAATCATTAAAGGTGTCCGGGTTGCACTACGAGACTTGTGCTGGAAACACACAAATAGTTTAAAAGTGCCATAAGCTTGGAAAACCAAAAAGTTGTCAGTAAAAACTTGACGTCCGAACAAGATCAAGTGTTCGATGCCAATCCGAAAATTGGAAAAAAAATTGTGCTTCTGTCGTGCTTTAACATGACTTTGCAACGACCAAGAAGAAAACACATTTACTATAAAACAGCTCAAATAAATTTTAAGAGCCCCCAAGTGACTTGGGTGAAAGAACTTTATGTATAATGATTGCATGTACCAAAGTACTTATATTATATCTATGTTCACCCGAACTTTGAACGTGTCTTAACCGACTGTTGGCTTATCCCTCTTCGGTCAAGGACCGAAAAGTGTTATGTACTCCACCTGTCGAGAATATCAACGGTGTTTCCAATAACCAGGCAATCAGGCCATAAGGCTGTAACAGACAAAGCGCGCTCAGGGAACTTATTCTATATTACTGACGAAGTGTAAGAAGCATCTTCAAAGAAAATAGTACCTCCACTGATACCTTTTTTCGGTTGCTCATTGTTACTATGAGACTTGTGTAATAGATTTTTTGTAATCATGAGTTCTGTTGTGTGCCAACCATGATTGAAAACAATAAGAGCGCTAACTTTCGGCTTCACCCAGTCTGAGGTCCGATCTCGGATGACCCGGTCATGACAATCGCAGAGGTGCTCCCTTTACTCCCTAGACGAACAACCGGGAATGTAGGGGTAAGCACAGGAGCAAGCAACCCAGCTTGCGGAACAATTTAAGTCAATATGGTGCATATTGTGGCATAATACGTGAACAAGGAACAAAGCCATACAAGTATAATCATATGCAAGAGGAAAGGCTTCATAAAGGAAGCCCCCAAGTAAACGTGGTATTTGAATTTGTGTTTCACAAACAAAGTTATGACAAGGAATTTTTTCACAAACAACTTTTTGCCAAAAAAGTATAATGCTTGGTTGAACCGAACAAAATTTAAAACTGAAAGTTTCTAAGCAAGAAAGTGACTGAGTTTGTTAATGTGTTCGACACTGATGATGCGGTCCGAGCTTGGTGCGGGACAAGGTTCTAGCCCCCAGGCTGGTCCCAAGGTGGCCGAGAAGAGAGTTCGGCACTCCGAGAAGATGAAGCCCCCAGTCCAACTACGGTAATGGAGCAGGTTGGCACGCCAAGGCGACAACACAATTCGGTCGACGGAGGCGACAGCGTGGCTCAGTCTGAGTCGATTGGTTGCACAGATAAAATAGTGCAAACCAAAAGTAATGACAAATAAAGATAATAATGTATATTAAAAAAATTCTTCTACTTATTTAATACAAGTGAAGTAAATAATGAAAGAGATATGGCCTGAGCGTCGAGGTCAATGTCGATGCAGGGCATCGGCGTTATGTGGTAAAGGCGTGGCAAAGCCAGAATTTAATAGGTCGGTTCGAGTTCTCGATATGGCGTTCGCTGAACTACGTACGGAAACTGTCTGAATCACCACGCAACCGTTGTTAATGCGGACACCATTTGATAGACCTGTGTATAGATGATGGAACAAAGCAGAGTAGTAATTCCTTGGGAAAAATAAACCCAAACAAGCAAAAATTGCTGGGATTAATAGCACTTGGTTTATTTGTTGTAGCGGTCCGAAGAAAGGTTACTCCCAAAATTGGGACTCAATCCTCACACCCATTGCCTGATGGGTGATGAAGCGAAGGTATGGCGATGCTGGTAAGGGTTGGCTCGCCGAGGCAAAGCCCGTGGTCCAGCTAACATGATGAAGCTGGTTGGCTGGTGACGCCGAGGTCTCCGAAGTAAGTTGATGAAGAGATGGAGAAGCCCTAGGCCTAGCCGAGGTGACGGAGTAGGTCGACAAGGAGATGTTGCAGCTGCCATGTCAGTTGAGGTGTTGAAGCAGGTCGGCATGATGGACATTAGTTTGAAGAAGCAACAGTGCGGTTGTGCCGACGCAGGTCATAACTTGTGACGCGGTCAAAGCCGGCTTGATGAAGCGACCACGCGGCAAAGCGGTGTGCCCGCTCCGTGTAATCCGTGGGGCGGCGATGTTGGTGATAATTTATCCTTCGTGATGGCGCACTCTTGTTCGGCTCGCCGAGATGATGATCCGAAGAAGTTGAGCCTGGCTCAGCAAAGCAGTGACGTGTCTAGCGCAGGTCGGCCACCGTGGAGCAATGTTGTCGTGCTGGTATGACACCAGTGCGATGGTGCAGATCGTATTGTAAAAATATTTTTAATAGTAGTGGTATGTGTTTGAGAATAACACACAATACCTCATACAAAAACTTCCTTAAAAAAGGATGTCCGAAATCTCGTTCATAAAGAAGATAAACTCGGGTCGGATTTGTTCTCGCGCATAAAACACATCCAAAAAGTGATGCACTAATCGGAAGGTTCCCGGAGTTTGGACGGTCGGATAGAGATGAAGTTTTGACAGGTGGTAGATATAGGAATTCCACAGTCGATCAACGGTTGGATCTTCCAAAGGAAATCCGAGCTAGATCCTGGATACCATGCTCCAAACTCGTCCGGATTCTCGTCCAGATTCAACAGGGCTCCGGTATATCGTAGATTGCCAGAGATTCCTCCATCGGAACTTGATGAAATTTCCAGGGTTGTAGTAGACTCAATTCCGCACAATTCCACCAAAGCAATTGTTTAAAACAACACTCGAGGAGTTGGTGGCGGCGAATACAAGTTCATTGTACAAAAAAACAGCACAATCGCCCGAGGGCAATGTTGACGTTGAGCCCCAAGCTCCATGGATGATTCCTCCATGATCTTCATAGAGATTGGAGTTGATGTTGATGAAGGCCCTCATCCGAACATCATGATTGGAGGTAGGGCACAGTCCTCGGTCAAGCCAAGGTGACCAGTCGAGCTGGTAACGAAGAAGCCGACATCGCAGCTGATCTGCAGTCGAGCCATTGATCCTTTGCCGATCACACAGCGGAACTCTCAATGAAAGCACCAATGTCTGTGTCAAAACCAGCGGATCTCGGGTAGGGGGTCCCAAGTTGTGCGTCTTAGGATCGATGGTAACATGAACACCGGATTTTACCCAGCTTCAGGCTCTCTTGATGACATAATACCCTACATGCTGCTTGATTGACTTTAATGGGTATAGGGGTTATAAGAGTTGATCTACCTTGAGATCATATGTTGTGGTCTAAACCCTAGGGGTATGATGAGTGACGTCATAATGATCTATCGACTAGCCTCGCCCTGGTTTATATAATGCACCAGAGACCTAGGATAACAGGAGTCCTAGCCGAATACGTCGGTGGGCAAAAGTTCTCGTCTTGATCACCAAGTCTTGTGGAATCTTCCTTGTGTATACTTCGAATGTCCGAACTGGCCCATGAGTAAACGGCCATGGGGGTCCTCGGCCCAATCCAACTGATCAGGAGATGACATGGTGAGTACCCCGTAGTCCAGGACACTGTCAATGCTCCTTCTTGATTTCTACATCCGCAGCCTTTAGCATTGCGAAGAGCTCGGGAATTGTCTTTTTCATCCCTTGCATATTATGGTTCATCACAAAGCTCTTGTAGCTTGGTGGCAGTGATTGAAATATTCTGTCAATGACACTATCATCAGGAAGATTAACTCCCAGCTAAATCAAGTGGTTGTTATACCCAGACATTTTGTGTATATGTTCACTGACATAACTATTCTCCTCAATCTTGTAGCTATAGAACTTATTGGAGACTTCATATCTCTCAATCCAGGCATTTGCTTGAAATATTAACTTCAGCTCCTGGAACATCTCATATGCTCCATCACGTTCAAAACGTCGTTGAAGTCCCAGTTCTAAGCCGTAAAGCATGGCACACTGAACTATCGAGTAGTTATCAGCTTTGCTCTACCAGACATTCACAACGTCCGGTGTTGCTCCTGCAGCGGGTCTTTGCTCCTAGAGGTGCTTCTAGGACGTAATTCTTCTGCGCAACAATGAGGATAATCCTCAAGTTACAAACCCAGTTTGTGTAGTTTCTACCATCATCTTTCAACTTAGCTTTCTCTAGGAACGCATTAAAATTCAACGGAACAACAGCACGGGCCATCTATCTACAACAACATAGGCATGCAAAATACTATCAGGTACTAAGTTCATGATAAATTAAAGTTCAATTAATCAAATTACTTAAGAACTCCCACTTAGATAGACATCCCTCTAATCATCTAAGTGATCACATGATCCAAATCAACTAAACCATGTCCGATCATCACATGAGATGGAGTAGTTTTCAATGGTGAACATAACTATGTTTATCATATCTACTATATGATTCACGCTCGACCTTTCGGTCTCAGTGTCCCAGGCCATATCTGCATATGCTAGGCTCGTCAAGTTTAACATGAGTATTCTGCATGTGCAAAACTGGATTGCACCCGTTGTATGTGAACGTAGAGCTTATCACACCCGATCATCACATGGTGTCTCGGCAGGACGAACTTTCGCAACGGTGCATACTCAGGGAGAACACTTGTATCTTCAAATTTAGTGAGAGATCATCTTATAATGCTACCGTCAATCAAAAGAAAAATAAGATGCATAAAGGATAAACATCACATGCAATCAATATAAGTGATATGATATGGCCATCATCATCTTGTGCCTTTGATCTCCATCTCCAAAGCACCGTCATGATCACCATCGTCACCGGCGTGACACCTTGATCTCCATCGTAGCATCTTTTTCGTCTCGCCAACTATTCCTTCTACGACTATCGCTATAGCTTAGTGATAAAGTAAAGCAATTACATGGCGATTGTATTTCATACAATAAAGCGACAACCATATGGCTCCTGCGAGTTGCCAATAACCCCGTTACAAAACATGATCATCTCATACAATAAAATTTAGCATCATCTCTTGACCATATCACATCAAAACATGCCCTGCAAAAACAAGTTAGACATTCTCTGTTTTTTTGTTACAAGTTTTATGTGGCTGCTACGAGCTGAGCAAGAACCGTTCTTACCTACACATCAAAACCACAATGATTTTTTGTCAAGTATGTGCTGTTTTAACCTTTAACAAGGACCGGGCGTAGCCACACATGGTTCAACTAAAGTTGGAGAAACTGACACCCGCCAGCCACCTGTGCGCAAAGCACGTCGGTAGAACTAGTCTCACGTAAGCGTACGTGCAATGTCGGTCCGAGTTGCTTCATCCAACAATACCGCCGAATCAAAGTATGACATGCTGGTAAGCAGTATGACTATTATCGCCCACAACTTACTTGTGTTCTACTCGTGCATATAAATCTACGCATAAACCTGGCTCGGATGCCACTATTGGGGAATGTAATAATTTCAAAACATTTCCTACGCACACGCAAGATCATGGTGATGTATAGCAACAAGAGGTAGAGTGTTGTCCACGTACCCTCGTAGACAGTAAGCGAAAGCGTCATGACAACGCGGTTGATGTAGTCGTACATCTTCATGATCAACCGATCCTAGTACCGAAAGTATGACACCTCCGTGATATGCACACGTTTGGCTCGTTGACGTCCCACGAACTCATGATCCAATAGAGTGCTGAGGAGAGCTTCGCTAGCACGACAGTGTGATGACGTTGATGATGAAGCTACCGGCGCAGGGCTTTGCCTAAGCACTATGAAGATATGACCGAGGTGGATTATGGTGGAGGGGGGCACCTCACACGGCTAAGAGATCAATGATCAACTTGTGTGTCTATGGGGTGCTCCCCTCCCCCGTATATAAAGGAGGGGAGGAGGGGGATTGGGCCGGCCTCCTAGGCGTGCCCAAGGTGGGAGTCCTACTCCCTGTGGGAGTAAGATCCCCCTTCCCTATTTGGAGTAGGAGAGGGAAGGAAGGGGGAGAAGGAGAGAAGAAAAGGGGGGGCGCCCCCCTCCCAATTAGGATTGGGCTTGGGGGGGCACCTTGGACGCCTCCTCCTCCTTTCCACTAAGGCCCAATAAGGCCCATTGACTCCCCGGGGGGGTCTGGTAACCTCCTGGTACTCCGATAAATGCCCGAAGTCACCCGGAATTATTCTGATGTCCAAACATAGCCATCCAATATATCGATCCTTTTGTCTCGACCATTTCGAGACTCCTCGTCATGTCTGTGATCATATCTGGGATTCTGAACTATCCTCGGTACATCAAAACATATAAACTCATAATACCGATGGTCACTGAATGTTAAGCGTGCGGACCCTACGGGTTCGAGAACTATGTAGAGATGACCGATGCATGTCTCCGGTTAATAACCAATAGCGGAACCTGAATGCTCATATTGGCTCCCACATATTCTATGAAGATCTTTATTGGTCAAAACGCATAACTACATACGTTGTTCCCTTTGTCATCGGTATGTTACTTGCCTGAGATTCGATTGTCGGTATCTCAATACCTAGTTCAATCCCGTTACTGGCAAGTCTCTTTACTCATTCCATGATGCATCATCCGACAACTAACTCATTAGTCACATTGCTTGCAAGGCTTAAAGTGATGTGCATTACCGAGAGGGCCCAGAGATACCTCTCCGACAATCGGAGTGACAAATCATAATCGTGATCTATGCCAACTCAACAAACACCATCGGAGATACCTGTAGAGCACCTTTATAATCACCCATTTACGTTGTGATGTTTGGTAGCACACAAAGTGTTCCTCCGGTATTCGGGAGTTGCATAATCTCATAGTCATAGGAACATATATAAGTCATGAAGAAAGCAATAGCAACATACTAAACGATCAAGTGCTAAGCTAACGGAATGGGTCAAGTCAATCACATCATTTTCTAATGATGTGATCTCATTCATCAAATGACAACTCATGTCTATGGCTAGGAAACTTAACCATCTTTGATTAACGAGCTAGTCTAGTAGAGGCATACTAGTGACACTCTGTTTGTCTATGTATTCACACATGTACTAAGTTTCCGGTTAATACAATTCTAGCATGAATAATAAACATTTATCATGATATAATAAAATATAAATAACAACTTTATTATTGCCTCTAGGGCATATTTCCTTCAGTATGATAGTTTTGATGATGACAGCAGTAGTAACGGTAATAGTAACAGTGACATCAGTGATATTGTAGCAGTAACGATAGCAATAGCAACATTAGTAACTTAGCAAGAACAATATAATATAAATTCATGGGCATTGGATCGGTGACTCGTTGGATGATATTCATCATGAGACAGTTATAACCTAGGGCGATACGACACTAGCTCCAGTTGATAAATATAATGTAGGCATGTATTCCATAAATAGTCATATGTGCTTATGGAAAGAACTTGCATGACATCTTTTGTCCTACCCTCCCGTGGCAGCGGGGTCCTATTGTAAACTATGGGATATTAAGGTCTCCTTTTAATAGAGAACTGGAACGAAGCATTAGCACACGATGAATACATGAACTCCTCAAACTACGGTCATCACCGGGAGTGGTCCCGACTATTGTCACTCTGGGGTTGCCGGATCATAACACGTAGTAGGTGACTATAACTTGCAAGATCGGATCTAGAACATGGATATAATGGTGACAACATAAATGGTTCAGATCTGAAATCATGGCACCCGGGCCCAAAGTGACAAGCATTAAGCATGGCAAAGTCATAGCAAGATCAATCTCAGAACATAATGGATACTAGGGATCAAGCCCTAACGATACTAACTCAATTACGTGATGAATCTCATCCAATTCCTCATCGACCAGGGAGCCTACGAAGGAATTACTCACTCCTGGTGGTGAGCATCATGGAATTGGCGATGGAGATGTGTTGGTGATGACGAAGATCGAAGATCCCCCTCTCCAGAGCCCCAAATGGACTCTAGATCTGCCCTCCCGAGGAAGAACAGGGCTTGGCGGCGGCTCCGTCTCATGAAATGCGATAATTCTTTCTCCTTTGATTTTTTTCTGGAAATATGGGATTTTATAGCGTCGGTTTGAGGGTTAGCGGGGCTACCAAGTGGGCAGCACCCAACAGGGCATGCCTGGGGTGGGGGGCTGGCGCGCCCTGGTGGGTTTTTGCCCACCCATGTGCCTCCCTCAGGTCCATCCTGGCTCCGGAATTTCTCTTATTTAATATAAAAAATCCTCGCAATGTTTCGTTCCATTCCGAGAACTTTTATTTCTGCACAAAGATAACACAATGTCAGTTTTGCTGAAGACAACATCAGTCCGGGGTTAGTTTCATTCAAATCATGCAAATTAGAGTCTAAAACAAGAGGAAAAGCATTAGCAAAAGTAGATACGTTGGAAACGTATCATGGGTTGATCAAGAGTGGCCACAGTCTTTGAGGATGTGCCTAGCAAAGCTTTGGAGCATGTATGAGGAAGAGAACATAGGTATGCTTAGAGAAAGTGTTGTCAATGCTGAAGGATATTTGAAGATGTGGATAAAAATAGGAAGGTGGAGAATGAGCTCAAATTTTTTAAATCAGACTTTGCTAAGATGGTGTTGGCGAAGGAGGAGGCACTTTCGCAGTTGGCCAGTGTAAAACAAGTTCTTACTGAACTGAAAGCAGAGGTGGATAAGACGAGCCTGGATGATCTCGATTAGGGAAATGAATATATTGTTCTAATATTGTTCTTATGAAGTTGAACTAGCTATATGGTGTACTGTGGTGTTTCAAGTAGCTATCATACTATGATGTTAAAATATTTCTATGTGCCTGATATGAAATTGGCAAACAGTTGTTCGATATGAAATGTGAATTTGCATAATAGTGGAATTATTAATTGTAAACTAATAAACCTGCTAAATGGGTCATGCAACTTTGCAAACGGTTTTAGCAGTAAAAGCGCTTGTGATGGATAGCCGAATGCCACACAGTTTTCTTTATCAAATCGTGTGTGATGCAGTTGATAAAAGCAAATGGATAACCAAGGCAGAGTGTGTGTGATAGTTACACCTATCACACATGAGCCTATACATAAACCTGTGTGGGATGCACATACGAACGGAAATGTTTTCCCTGGATTGACTATGTGGGATGTACATACGAACAGAAACGTTTTCCCTGGATTGACTCTGTGGATGCACATACGAACGAAAAGGTTTTCCCTGGATTGACTGTGTGGGATATACATAAGAACGAAAACGTATTCCTTGGATTGACTGTGTGTGATATACATACGAACGGAAATGTTTTTCTGGGACTCACCATGTGGGATGTGCTGGAATTTAGTCTATTTTGTGACAGCCCAATAACTATTTCAGAAATTCCTAAATAAATCCTAGAGGCCCGCTTAGCCCATTTGTGCAAGGCAAGGGATACTACTAAAGTTAAGTCCCACATTGCTAGTTGAGTGGGAGTTGGACCTCCTTATAAGGGAGGTTGTTTCCCCACTTGTATGAGCATGAGAACAAGAGGGACATCCACGCGGGCTCCTCCTCCGCCGCCTGCCTCGCCATGCCACGCCTCGTCACAATGTGCCGTACCGCGCCGTGGGTTGCGGGAATGAGCCGAGCCGATGTCTAATTTTTTCCATGCACTACGGGTATATGAAAGGTCACATGGGAGCTGATTTTTTTTGCAGTAGTGGCTAATGAATACGAATGGCGCACCTCTTCGCGTGTTGCATGTTCACTTCGTTTCCCTCTGTTGCTTCACCTCCCGTCGCAGCCTGTTCGTGTCCCTCTCCTGTGCCTATATAAGAGAGGTCGGTCCTCTCCAGAGAGACACATCAGAAGGACGTCTTCCTCTCGCCACACAGTGCCTGAGCATTGTGTTGCTGCTACAATCTTCCCCATCCCGGCTTGCGGCGTGCACCGCAGGTCGGGACAGTAGGCCTTCGAAACCGCACCTTTTGAGTCCTGTACAGGAGAAGGGTGATAAGGTTTTTGGGGAGCGCTCTGCGCGACTACTGACTTCTTCGTCACAGACGCCCCAGACTCCGACGCCTACTTCCTCGACGACCACTACTTCCCCAACGTCGACAACCTCCTCGATGACATGGAGGACACCGACCCCAAGTCTAGTGCCTCTGCTCCTGCTGCTGTCTCATACGTGTTAGTCCCCTTTCTATTAGAGGTTCTGCTACAGTACCTTGGTCTAGTATTTGCCATAGATATGTTAGACTCTATTTCATATATGCAATCTTCTATACTATCTTCTCTAGATATGTTTAGTTACGGTTCATATATGGACATGCTATTTACCTTCTCTTTGTCAAATCGCATGGCTTATTTTATCACTGCTATACTAGCCATGCTTTATCTAGTATTTTTGTTAATAAAATCATTTGGTAAATTGCTCATATTTCCAACAATCCAAAAACCTTATTATAGGCAATTTACCCCGAGTGGTTTTGCTGCTTCCATGAGACCTCATATATTTGTGGGTATCCACTATAAGAGGTGGCGCATGAGAGCAGTCTTATGGTTTTAGACCATCAGCTTCTATGACGCCACTCTTGGCAAACCTGAAGGAGAGCAAGATGCCCAACAGGCACAAGCTTTTCAGAAAATGGATACCTTGCTTAAGACTGCTCTCTTGAGTGTTCTTAGTGAGAACATAGTTGATGCTTATGCGTCAATTGATATTGGAAAAGGTATGTGGGATGCACTCGAGGTCAAGTTTGGGGTCTCGGATGCTGGCACTGAGTTGTACATCATGGAGCAATTCTACGACTACAGGATGACTGAAGAGCGCTCCATGGTTGAGCAAGCTCATGAGATACAGTCATTTGCTAGAGAACTTGAGCACTTCAATTGTATCCTACCGGACAAGTTTATTGCTGGAGGTATCATCACTAAGCTTCCTCCCACGTGGAGGAACTTTGCTACCTCATTAAAGCATAAGAGGCAGGAGTTTTCCGTTCTGGATCTCATTGGTACTCTTGATGTGGAAAAAAAGGCGAGAGCAAAGGACAACTGTGCTCGAGGTATTGAGGGAGGTTCTAGTGCCAATCTGGTACAGAAGAAGAACTTATAGACCCACAAGTTCAAGAACAAGGGCAAGTTTGATGGTAAAGCAAAGTTGATGGGAAGAGCAAGGCTGTGCAGCACACGAACTTCAAGAAGAAGAATGACAAGAAGAAAGGTGTTTGTCATGTGTGTGGAGATCCTGATCATTGGGCTCCTAGTTGCCCCAATGGCTATGACAAGCGTCATCGTCGGAAAGGCGGCAAGACCGCTAATGTTGTCATTGGAGACACTGACATGAAGGACGCTGGGTATGGCATATTTCCCACTATTCTTTCAGTATGTCAATCTCCTGATTGGTTGATTGATACGGGTGCTAATGTGCATGTATGCGGTGATATTTCCATGTTTTCGTCTTATCAGACCGCAGTGACTTCAACCGTGCTGATGGGCAACAGTTCAAGTGCTTCTATTCATGGTGTTGGCATGGTCGATCTGAAGTTTACTTCGGGGAAGATCGTGCGGCTGAAGAACATGCATTATGTCCCCTCCATCAATAAAAATCTTGTTAGCGGATCTCTTCTGTGTAGAGATGGCTACAAGCTTGTCTTTGAGTCGAATAAATTTGTAATTTCCAAGTATGGAACCTTTGTTGGTAAAGGCTATGAGTCAGGAGGCCTGTTTCGTTTATCCTTATCAGACGTTTGCAATAAAGTTGTTAATCATATTTCCAACAATAGTGAATCAAATGTGTGGCATTCACGTCTTTGTCATGTTAACTTTGGTTGCATGTCGCGACTAGCGAAGTTGAACTTAATCCCTAGTTTCACCACTATCAAGGGATCCAAGTGTCAAGTGTGTGTGCAAGCTAAGCAACCACGTAAATCTCATGTGACTGCGGAAACGAGAAATCTTGCACCACTAGAACTCATACATTCAGATCTATGTGAAATGAATGGGTTTTGACAAAAGGTGGAAAGAAATATTTCATGACGTTAATTGATGACTCCACTAGATACTGTCATGTGTATCTTCTGAAATCTAAGGATGAGCCTTTGAACTATTTCAAGATCTATAAAGCTGAAGCGGAAAACCAACTTGATCGAAAGATCAAGAGGCTTAGGTCCGATCATGGTGGAAAGTATTTCTCAAATGAATTTGATTCCTTTTGTTCGGAACATGGTATAATCCATGAGAGGACGCCTCCCTATTCACCTCAGTCAAATGGGGTGGCCAAAAGGAAGAACCGTACTCTAACTGATTTGGTTAATGCCATGTTAGACACATCGGGTCTCTCCAAGGCATGGTGGGGGGAGGCGATATTGACAGCATGTCATGTCTTAAACCGAGTTCCCACAAAGAACAAAGAGATAACTCCATTCAAGGAATGGGAGAAGAAAAGGTTAAAACTCTCTTATCTACGAACCTAGGGTTGTTTGGCGAAAGTCAATGTGCCAATTCCAAAGAAGCGGAAGCTGGGACCAAAAACTGTGGATCGTGTTTTCCTGGGATATGCGTTCCGTAGCATTGGTTATAGATTCTTGGTTGTAAAATCTGAGGTACCTGACATGCATGTCGATACGATCATGGAGTCAAATGATGCGACTTTCTTTGAAGATATCTTTCCCATGAAAGATATGGCTACCTCATCTAATCAGGAGATGCCTAGTTCATCAAATCAGGAACCCGTTACAATTGCTGAACCTGCCATTTCGATGGAACACATATGAGAGCAAAGGACAATAAAGCGACAACCATATGGCTCCTGCGAGTTGCCAATAACCCCGTTACAAAACATGATCATCTCATACAATAAAATTTAGCATCATCTCTTGACCATATCACATCACAACATGCCCTGCAAAAACAAGTTAGACGTTCTCTGTTTTTTTGTTACAAGTTTTATGTGGCTGCTACGAGCTGAGCAAGAACCGTTCTTACCTACACATCAAAACCACAATGATTTTTTGTCAAGTATGTGTTGTTTTAACCTTTAACAAGGACCGGGCGTAGCCACACATGGTTCAACTAAAGTTGGAGAAACTGACACCCGCCAGCCACCTGTGCGCAAAGCACGTTGGTAGAACCAGTCTCGCGTAAGCGTACGTGCAATGTCGGTCCGAGTTGCTTCATCCAACAATACCGCCGAATCAAAGTATGACATGCTGGTAAGCAGTATGACTATTATCGCCCACAACTCACTTGTGTTCTACTCGTGCATATAACATCTACGCATAAACCTAGCTCAGATGCCACTATTGGGGAATGTAGTAATTTCAAAACATTTCCTACGCACATGCAAGATCATGGTGATGTATAGCAACAAGAGGTAGAGTGTTGTCCACGTACCCTCGTAGACAGTAAGCGAAAGCGTCATGACAACGCGGTTGATGTAGTCGTACGTCTTCATGATCAACCGATCCTAGTACCGAAAGTACGACACCTCCGTGATATGCACACGTTTGGCTCGGTGACGTCCCACGAACTCATGATCCAATAGAGTGCTGAGGGAGAGCTTCGCTAGCACGACAGCATGATGACGTTGATGATGAAGCTACCGGCGCAGGGCTTTGCCTAAGCACTATGACAATATGACCGAGGTGGATTATGGTGGAGGGGGGCACCGCACACGGCTAAGAGATCAATGATCAACTTGTGTGTCTATGGGGTGCTCCCCTCCCCCGTATATAAAGGAGGGGAGGAGGGGGATTGGGCCGGCCTCCTAGGCGTGCCCAAGGTGGGAGTCCTACTCCCTGTGGGAGTAAGATCCCCCTTCCCTATTTGTAGTAGGAGAGGGAAGGAAGGGGGAGAAGGAGAGAAGAAAAGGGGGGCGCCCCCCTCCCAATTAGGATTGGGCTTGGGGGGGCACCTTGGACGCCTCCTCCTCCTTTCCACTAAGGCCCAATACGGCCCATTGACTCCCCGGGGGGGGTCCGGTAACCTCCCGGTACTCCGATAAATGCCCGAAGTCACCCGGAATTATTCTGATGTCCAAACATAGCCAACCAATATATTGATCCTTATGTCTCGACCATTTCGAGACTCCTCGTCATGTCTGTGATCATATCTGGGATTCTGAACTATCTTCGGTACATCAAAACATATAAACTCATAATACCGATGGTCACTGAATGTTAAGCGTGCGGACCCTACGGGTTCGAGAACTATGTAGAGATGACCGATACATGTCTCCAGTTAATAACCAATAGCGGAATCTGGATGCTCATATTGGCTCCCACATATTCTATGAAGATCTTTATCGGTCAAAACGCATAACTACATACGTTGTTCCCTTTGTCATCGGTATGTTACTTGCCTGAGATTCGATTGTCGGTATCTCAATACCTAGTTCAATCCCGTTACTGGCAAGTCTCTTTACTCATTCCATGATGCATCATCCGACAACTAACTCATTAGTCACATTGCTTGCAAGGCTTAAAGTGATGTGCATTACCGAGAGGGCCCAGAGATACCTCTCCGACAATCGGAGTGACAAATCATAATCGTGATCTATGCCAAATCAACAAACACCATCGGAGATACCTGTAGAGAACCTTTATAATCACCCATTTACGTTGTGATGTTTGGTAGCACACAAAGTGTTCCTCCGGTATTCGGGAGTTGCATAATCTCATAGTCATAGGAACATATATAAGTCATGAAGAAAGCAATAGCAACATACTAAATGATCAAGTGCTAAGCTAACGGAATAGGTCAAGTCAATCACATCATTTTCTAATGATGTGATCTCATTCATCAAATGACAACTCATGTCTATGGCTAGGAAACTTAACCATCTTTGATTAACGAGCTAGTCTAGTAGAGGCATACTAGTGAGACTCTGTTTGTCTATGTATTCACACATGTACTAAGTTTCCGGTTAATACAATTCTAGCATGAATAATAAAAATTTATCATGATATAAGAAAATATAAATAAGAACTTTATTATTGCCTCTAGGGCATATTTCCTTCAGTATGATAGTTTTGATGATGGCAGCAGTAGTAACGGTAATAGTAACAGTGATAGCAGTGATATTGTAGCAGTAACGATAGCAATAGCAACATTAGTAACTTAGCAAGAACAATATAATATAAATTCATGGGCATTGGATCGGTGACTCGTTGGATGATATTCATCATGAGACAGTTATAACCTAGGGCGATACGACACTAGCTCCAGTTGATAAATATAATGTAGGCATGTATTCCATAAATAGTCATATGTGCTTATGGAAAGAACTTGCATGACATCTTTTGTCCTACCCTCCCGTGGCAGCGGGGTCCTATTGTAAACTATGGGATATTAAGGTCTCCTTTTAATAGAGAACTGGAACAAAGCATTAGCACACGATGAATACATGAACTCCTCAAACTACTGTCATCACCGGGAGTGGTCCCGACTATTGTCACTCTAGGGTTGCCGGATCATAACACGTAGTAGGTGACTATAACTTGCAAGATCGGATCTAGAACATGGATATAATGGTGATAACATAAATGGTTCAGATCTGAAATCATGGCACCCGGGCCCAAAGTGACAAGCATTAAGCATGGCAAAGTCATAGCAAGATCAATCTCAGAACATAGTGGATACTAGGGATCAAGCCCTAACGATACTGACTCAATTACATGATGAATCTCATCCAATTCCTCATCGACCAGGGAGCCTACGAAGGAACATAGTGGATACTAGGGATCAATCCCTAACGATACTAACTCAATTACATGATGAATCTCATCCAATTCTATTTCAGAGGCCTATGCATCTAAGGATGCTGACTACTGGAAGGAAGTTGTCCATAGTGAGATGGCTTCCATCTTGGCAAATGAAACTTAGGAGATAACTGATTGTCCTTATGGGTGCAAACCTATAGGATGGAAATGGGTATTCAAGAAGAAACTTAGGCCTGATGGTACTATTGTAAAGTACAAGGCTTGATGAGGGAGTCCTGGATAAGGGGGTATCCGGACAGCCGGACTGTATACATCGTCCGGACTATAGAAGCATCAAGATACAAGACTCAAGACTTCGGCTCGTGTCCGGATGGGACTCTCCTTTGTGTGGAAGGCAAGCTTGGCGATCCGGATATTATATTTCCTTCCTTGTAACCGACTCCATGTAAACCCTAGCTCTCCGGTGTCTATATAAACCGGAGAGCATGGTCCTTAGAAGGCCGATCACAATTACAATCATACCATCATAGGCTAGCTCATAGGGTTTAGCCTCTACGATCTCATGGTAGATCTCCTCTTGTATTCCACATATCTTCAATATTAATGTCAGGACCCCGACTCAATGCCACATCGATCTAGCATGTAACACCTCATATCACTTTGCGGCCTCACGCACGGTATTCCCACGGGTGTCGCCTTACCCTTGCCCAGGACCGTTTGCGCCTTTTGGCACACGTATATGATAGTGTCGCTAGCATCCATATGATAAGGAGCCCGGGCTGACATGGCTAGTCGTAAACCCAAAGTGGAACAAACCTACAGGGACAGGCATCCATGACCCAGCATCGAACGTGTCGGTCATCAGCGAGTGAATCCAGGCTGTAGCACTGGGCTAGCAGGACTCCGGTGAACCGGGCTGTAGCGGGCTAACAGGACTCATGTTGGCCAGCCTAAGTGTTCTGGAGAAGTAGCAAGCTACCATGGCTCAGTGGAAGCACTAGGAGACATTTCCCGGTAAGAGAGGCTACTAAGGATAAACAACTAGATAGTCGGATCCCACACATACCAAGCATTTCAATAACATAGACACAATATGCTCGATATGTGCAAATACAACATGGCATCACAACATGACTCTACAACTCAAGTATTTTATTCAATAGGATCCAAGGAGCGAGATATTACAAACATGGGTCTCACGACCCAACATTCAGAGCATACAAATCAAGCACAAACGGAAGCTTATCATGTCTGAGTACAAACATCTACAAATGAAAAAGGCTAAGAAGCCCGACTATCTACCAGATCCTGCCGAGGGCACAAAATCGTAGCTGAGGTATCAAGCTAAACGTCGAAGTCCACGCGGAACTACTAGCGAGACCGAAGTCTCTCTGCAAAAACATAAACTAGGCAAACGTGAGTACAAATGTACCCAGCAAGACTTACATCAGATCTAACTACATATGCATCATTATCAACAAGGGGATGGTGGGGTTTAACTGCAGCAAGCCAGCTTTGACTCGGTGGCTATCCTGAACTACGACTGCAAGTAACTCCTCTGAGGTGGCGCACACGAGTCCACATATTCACCAACCAATACACCACTATGGATCCGCTCCCGTCTCCCCACGAGAACGCCATCCATAGCACTCATGCTTATCTTGCGTATTTTTGAGTATCCACTTTCACTTGTCTATGAACTGTTATAAGCAACCCAGAAGTCCTTTACCACGGACACGGCTATTCGAATAGATGATGTTAACCCTGCAGGGGTGTACTTCTTCATACATGTTTCCACCACTTAGCGTCTGCACACGACATGTGCTCGGCAGAGTTCAAGCGAAAGCCGACGTGGGTGTAGACCACGACCTACCTAAACACTCAAGTCTCTAGTCCAGGTTTATCACCTATTCAGGTTCCATCCGCAGGGAGTCCAGCCGAGGTTTCCACATACGGCCCCGAACGATGTGTACAGGGTTCCGAGACACCAAACGGGCGCCCGGTATACCCGGCCACGTGCCTACCGCATCACAGCCCACCCCTCCGGTCAGCGCTGCTCACGGCCTCCAGCATACTACAAACACCAGAAACTACTTGCAACTCCTAGACAGAGGACAAGGGTGAATAAGAAGTCGAGCGGGGTCATATTTCAGGGCCCAATGCATGGTAGTAGCTGAATCATGGATCACAAACACAGAACTCAGTTCCTGAGGACGGCTTCAATGAGACAACCCACCATGTACTCCTACATGGCCTCTCACCGATACCTTTACCAAATAGTGTTCACACACTTAGCTCACACATAGTAGGACATGTTCACACACCTCTGATTCATCCCCGATGAATCAGACCTGACTCAACTCTAAGCAGTAGCAGGCATGACAAACAAGCATGAATGAGTAGGCACAATAGGGCTCAAACAACTCCTACTCATGCTAGTGGGTTTCATCTATTTACTGTGGCAATGACAGGTCATGCAGAGGATTAAGGGGTTCAACTACCGCCACATGTAACAGTTGAATCGTTGTTGTCCTAATGCAGTAAAAGAGAGCAGGAGCGAGAGAGTGGGATTGTATCGGAATGAACAAGGGGTTTTTGCTTGCCTGGCACTTCTGAAGATAGCATTGAGTCTTCATCAGTGTCAACGATCACAATGTCGGTATAACGTCTACCGAGGGGGAACAACACCGGCAAACAGAGAGGAAACACGATCAATGCAATGCACAATATGATGCATGCTATGACATGGCAATATGAGTGTGTTGGCCTGATGCAACTACAACCAGATGGGTTTGAACCATTTTGAATCAAAGATTCAAGTTTCAACCTCATGCATGGTCATTATTAGTGCTTTATCTTGTTCTGCACTAAACAGCAGGTTAACTTGTTTAAACATGCATGAAACTATTACAGATGGATAGATTGGATTTTTCTGATAATTTTTCATATATAATTTGTTTGATTTGGAGTTGCGGTTGAATTACTATGAATTTTTGAAGTTTGCAACATTTTATAGAATTCCTATATAAGAATAAATCCAGAAAAGGATTTACTGCGTCAGCCTGGCGTCAGTGTGACGTCAGCGGCCAACTGAGATGGACCAGGTCAAACTGACCAGTGGGTCCCGCGTGTCAGTAGCTAAACTAGGTTTAGTTAACCCTAATCTCGGTTAGTTAGCGGGGCGACCCCACCTGTCATTGAGTCAGGAGAGGTCAAACCCCTGGTTAACTGGGGCTAACGCGCCGGCGGCTCGACGCCGGTGACGACAGGTGCAGCGGATGGGCTCGGGTTCGCTCCTCCGACGCCCAAATCAACGAAGGAGAGCATCTACGAGCTGCTAGTGATCCCGCGCATCCAACGGTGCAAACGGGGTGAGCTGGGGTGGCCGGAAAGTGGCCGGCGACGAGGTTTAGCGGCGGCGGCAGCTCGGGCATTCTCGGGTTGGCGCTACAAAGCTCGGGAGGAGGCTCTGCGGGTGGCTACGGGCTCATGAGAACGTGCTGAGCACGGTGGTGTGCTCGGACACAAAGTGCGGTGGCTGTGGCCACGGCGGCGAATTGGCCGGCGGAACTGAGCTCACGGCTCCGGTGGAATCGGTGGCTACATGGTGCAAATAACGCGGGGAAGAGAGGGGTTAGTGGCAGGAGCTCACAGAGGTTTGAACGGGGCGGACGACGAACTCGGGGAGGCGTTAGGGAGGGCACACGGTCGCCGGTGATCTCGGCGGCCGAAGCTTGAAGAAGAGGTCGGGGAAGCCGCTGCAGGGCGCGTCCTCTCGTGTGGCTTGGCGGGGACGGTGTAGAGGTTAGCGGCAGAGCTTCTGGACCTGGCGGCGGGGCGAGGGAGGGCTGGTGGCTACGGCTATGGCGAACGGCGGCGACGGCGTGTTCGGGTGGTGTGAGGGAGAGAGACAGAGGAGGGGAGGAGGTTCCAGCGAGAGAGGGGAGAGGTGCAGAGGGTCGAGAGGGGGTGCGTGGCGTCGTGGGGGCGTCCAGGGGGGGTGGAGGCAGCCAGGCAGGGAGGAGCTGGCCTCCTCGGCCACGCGCGTGCGAGCACGCAGCTGCTCCTACTGGCAGGAGGAAGACGACAGGGAAGGAGGCGGTGGTGGGCTGGGCCAGTTGGCTGGGCTGCCAGCTGGGCCGGCCAGGTGGGCTGCACAGTAGGTAGGTCCAGGTAAGTCTCTCTCTCTACCTTTTATTTCTGTTTTCTATTTCTATTATTCTGTAGTCTTTAGGGCTTTATTAAAAATGCCAGGGCATTTCCAAAAATCACCAAACTGCTCATGCCCACTGTTTGGAATATAACCAACATGGAACATTTCAGTTTAGGATTATTTGGACATTTAAAATATTTTATAGAATTTAAATGTCCAAATTCAAATAGAGTATGATTTAATTCAGAGCCCAAATATTTCATGGAAAAATGTGCATCACCTCCGGCTACTGTTTACAGTATTTTCCAGAAATGATGAACATTTTTGAAAGTCATTTGGATTCACTGAGAATATTTTAGTTGAACCTAGTGGATTCCTTAGCTGCTAGGGTTTAGGCAATCCCCATTTCAAGTTTCATAAAATTTAAACATGATGCATGGATGCTAAAGAAAAAAACAAGCAAGGCCTGAACTGGGGATGTGACAACTCACCCCCACTAAACAAGAATCTCGTCCCGAGATTCAAGCATAGGGTAAGAAGACACAATCACACAAGCTAACACGATCTTCACGATCCAGGTTGCACTTCAAATGAACGTTGATTCGATCACCATCATTGTCTCGATGTCTTGCTCCAGGAACTCCTACCAACATGACAATGTGAGGGAAAAGAAACACTAGAAGGATCGATCTTCTCAAAGATCGAGCAACTCATGATCAACTCACGGAATGAGACATAGACACATTTCACGAGCTGAGACGCGAAGCACACATCCATAGGAATGGAGTAAAGCAGAAGACGAAGGTTCACTAGGTAGACAACAATTTCACGCTTTTAAAAGTGTTGAACGGTTGTCAATGTAGCGAGGAGTTGAGTTTTCCATGATACCACAACGAGACACCTTAGGGATGGTGACTCGCAGATATATCCCCTTAGGTGGCAAAAAGAATTACCTTTGATTCAAAAATCATCGAAACTCTTTATACCAGCCTAAGGCAATCCACAATTGATCATTTGAAGGAGTCCGAAAGAATGACATTCTCGGACCAGAATGGATGATGTGGATTACCTTGTTGAAGACAAGACAATGGATGATTTTGCTTATCATTGGAAATGGATGGAACCCATGGTAGGACCACTTTGAGGATGATCCCGATCAGTAATTACTGAGGAGGGTAATCCAGAGTAGGGTGGCACGATGGTGGTGCAGGCTGGGAACAACATGCAAATGATGGGAATGATTCTGGTAACTGGGGAGAACTGCATCAGAAGAGAGTGAATCCACTGTCTGAGAGGGTTATAGCATAACCGAGGAAACTGAGAGCACCGATAAAACCTAGCACTTGTGCGTGCTCTCAAGAACTTGAGCGTTTCCATATTCATCAAGGTTTTACCAACATCCGTGTCAGGGATCCTGGCAACACAACATACTACCATGATGAGTGGTGATGGACGATGCAGAGGCAAAAGGAGATAACAGTTTCTCAGATTTCACCTTAGCGAAGCCAAGGAAACAAAATCTGGATGATCGACCGAGAAACATTTAGCACTCCGCTTCTAATGTTCTCCTTGATATGCTAGCGCAACCCATTTATTAAAATGGTTTGTTACCTAGAATCATCAAGTAAAAGGTCGGACTTCGGGATCTCAAAAATCCATAAGGGTCAACTAGGGAGTAAATCCCACGAAATCCTTATGGGGAGGTAGCCAACTTTCTCAATCAAGAGCCTACAATAATGGGTCTTCCGGCTAGATGTCTTGGCCACGACATCCACGTTACCGGGTACAGAGAGACCAATATTATAATTCTTGGGACACGTTCCAACCATCATATCTGCCTGAGATTCAGATCTGGTTGGTGTTAGAATAGTCCAGACTCATCAAGTCTAGAAAGAAAAATGAAAGTTTGCAACACAAATCGATGAAATGACGTTGCGAGAATCTCGGGGATGAACTACGATAGAAAGATCCAAAACGTGACCCGGTTCTGCTACAAACATGCGAACACACTGCCTCAGGCAAGCATGACCAAGTAGTAGTCTTATAACTAAACACTACCGAGTTCAGAGGGGGAACCATCATCGAGGATATCGAAGTCCTTGCATAAGTCTTGCTCTTAAGAAGGAACTTCTTCTCCTTGAACAAATCAATCAGTGGCTTGGTGTGCTACGGAATACATATAGAATGAAGATGATCAGTCTATCAGACCACAGAATACTTCGTACGTTTGCATGACTGATTTGGAATGATTCCAAGGAAGCAACAACTTGCTTTCTCGAATTCACGGCGGCAACTTGCATCAAATGCACATGAATTAGAAGAAGTCACTTCTTACATCCGAGCATATGCTTCATGGGCGGGTCATGAAGATAATGCTTATAAAATTTTCCAACACTAGTTGGATGTTCAACACAAATCATGGAGAAGATAAGAATATTATCGATGGGCTCAACAACAATTCATTCAGATTCGCATGGAGATGGAATTCCATAACTATGAGAACAAGGTGATAGTATTGGTCAGACCCAAAAGACATAATGGTGTATGCTCGAGGAAAATCCACGAGTAAGACAACATTACGAACATCATTGGTTCTGATTTGATTTGAGGATAGCCCATACTCAAATCAAAGTTTTGGCAAGACAATAGCTCCAACAACTGGTCTCGAGGATCAATCGATGAAGATATCATCTTTCTTCAACACACACACAAAGATATCCCTTTGGGATGAGCTAAGTCGGACAAGCTTTTATCTTCCAACTCTCCAAGTTATTGTTTGGCTTAACCAACTAGCTCAGGGGTATCCAACACAAATTCTTGGAGAAAGGGTGGTTTACAGGAATAAACCATCTTGATCACAAACTCAACATAGCGGTCAGGTGACAACCTGGTAATACTTCCGAGAAGATATTCGGAAAATCACGAACCACTGATATGCTACTAAGCTCGAAAACAATCTTGCTTCCGAGGCAAGATGATGTGATCAATTAAGCAAGGGATTGAAATCCTAACTCATTGATCAAAGAGTGCACCAGAAATAAGGACTAGGTAGCACGATCTGTCTTAGAATGATAATTCAAGAACCAACACGCTAAGAATGAGGTTATTGTCCATTAGCTACCGAGCAACGGAGTTGCTAGCAGTATTGATTTCACACACCACGATTCACTTGTCGGCATTCCGGTTATAATAACACGGAAACCGAGGAATGAACAATGATGGCAAGAAGTATCACTATACCAAGAGTTCATAGGATGGTGTGCAATTCCTATAATAATCCCGATATAAAAGATGGTAATACTCCAAGGTAGAACAGAAAAAAACTGGGTGGGCATTTGATCTGCGGAATACAACTGCTTTTACCCAATCCTAGAAATGGCAAGGTACTGGAGTTTGTTTCTCCTAGTCATTCCGGAATAGAATGGCTTGCCGGACCACAAGAGTAATAGGCATCGATGAGCTCGAGTGCACAACTACTCTTGACTATCAATTGATAGACGAGGGTCAGAGGGAACAACTACGAGGGACAACTCAAAAGAACATATGATTTCCTGAGTTGTGGATGCATGGATTAGGATGTCAAACAAATTCAACATATTTCTTCCGGATAACCCATGCAGAGAGGTAGGATTGGCAGAGTCATAATATAGAATGGGGAACTCATCGAGAGCACTCTGGTTGTGATCTTTTGGTTCAATGAGGAACTGCTGCCATAAGTAGTTCATGGTATTTGGAAGAACGATATACCACAAACCTCGAGAACTATCACAAAGGTTACTAATAACCTAAAGGAACGAGCAAACACTATCAACATGAAGTGAGTAGGGTGAATATCGGGTTCAAAAACCCAGAAGTAGAATACCTACTGCTAAGTGGCATCACGGGATGCTTTCAAGAATGATGGCCAGAATCATCACACTGGGAACACAAAGCATGGCTAATTACTAGGTGATACTCTAGACACCTAGGGTCATAGTAATAGCTCCAACATAAATGTTGAGGCAATGAAATACCTCAACATACTAGTTAGGGTGGTTGATCTGGCACAAAGGATCTTCAGAACGGTAAAAGGAATTTGCAAATGCATCAGGCTAGTTAGAAACCTGGGATGACTCAGACAGCATAACGGCTGTAAATGCTCAAAAAGATTTGAGACATCCAGCAAAAATGGTGGCATAACCACTTAACATCACAATATCAAGGTTCCTAGACCAACTATCAACATACAGAAGTAGTAGAAAGTGAACAAAGGCTTAAATCCATCAATCCTATAAGTCTATGGATTAGTAACACGTCATCCTAATAGATAGATGAGAAGCCTAGTTCTTAAACCCCGTAGAAGAGAAGAGGATGACTCAGATCAGAAGGCACAAGGTATAAGGAGTAAAAAGAGCCTTACGTTCCATCCCACAATCAATTCCCCTACATATAACTAAAGCATTTCTAGACTCAACTTCGACCAGTTTGGCTTGGTAATCCTACAGGCAGTCAAGCTCTGATACCAAAGCTGTCAGGACCCCGACTCAATGCCACATCAATCTAGCATGTATTACCTCATATCACTTTGCGGCCTCACTCATAGTATTCCCACGGGTGTCGCCTTACCCTTGCCCGGGACCGTTTGCGCCTTTTGGCACACGTATACGATAGTGTCGCTAGCATCCATATGATAAGGAGCCCGGGCTGACATGGCTAGTCGTAAACCCAAAGTGGCACAAACCTACAGGGACAGGCATCCATGACCCAGCATCGAACGTGTCGGTCATCAGCGAGTGAATCCAGGCTGTAGTACTGGGCTAGCAGGACTCCGGTGAACCGGGCTGTAGCGGGCTAACATGACTCTGGTATTCATCGCATGACATTTCCCTGAAGGGACAGACACAGGAACGAAGAGGGACACATGCCGGCCAGCCTAAGTGTTCCGGAGCAGTAGCAAGCTACCATGGCTCAGTGGAAGCACTAGGAGACATTTCCCGGTAAGAGAGGCTACTAAGGATAAACAACTAGATAGTCAGATCCTACACATACCAAGCATTTCAATAACATACACACAATATGCTCGATATGTGCAAATACAACATGGCATCACAACATGACTCTACAACTCAAGTATTTTATTCAATAGGCTCCAAGGAGCGAGATATTACAAACATGGGTCTCACGACCCAACATTCAGAGCATACAAATCAAGCACAAACGGAAGCTTATCATGTCTGAGTACAGACATCTACAAATGAAAAAGGCTAAGAAGCCTGACTATCTACCAAATCCTGCCGAGGGCACAAAATTGTAGCTGAGGTATCAAGCTAAATGTCGAAGTCCACGCGGAACTACTAACAAGACCGAAGTCTCTCTGCAAAAACATAAGATAGGCAAACGTGAGTACAAATGTACCCAGCAAGACTTACATCAGATCTAACTACATATGCATCATTATCAACAAGGGGATGGTGGGGTTTAACTGCAGCAAGCCAGCTTTGACTCGGTGGCTATCCTGAACTACGACTGCAAGTAACTCCTCTGAGGTGGCGCACACGAGTCCACATATTCACCAACCAATACACCACTATGGATCCGCTCCCGTCTCCCCATGAGAACGTCATCCATAGCACTCATGCTTATCTTGCGTATTTTTTAGTATCCACTTTCACTTGTCTATGAACTGTTATAAGCAACCCAGAAGTCCTTTACCACGGACACGGCTATTCGAATAGATGATGTTAACCCTGCAGGGGTGTACTTCTTCATACATGTTTCCACCACTTAGCGTCTGCACACGACATGTGCTCGACAGACTTCAAGCGAAAGCCGACGTGGGTGTAGACCACGACCTACCTAAACACTCAAGTCTCTAGTCCAGGTTTATCGCCTATTCAGGTTCCATCCGCAGGGAGTCCAGCCGAGGTTTCCACATACGGCCCCGAACGATGTGTACAGGGTTCCGAGACACCAAACGGGCGCCCGGTATACCCGGCCACGTGCCTACCGCATCACAGCCCACCCCTCTGGTCAGCACTGCGCATGGCCTCCAGCATACTACAAACACCAGAAACTACTTGCAACTCCTGGACAGAGGACAAGGGTGAATAAGAAGTCGAGCGGGGTCATATTTCAGGGCCCAATGCATGGTAGTAGCTGAATCATGGATCACAAACACAGAACTCAGTTCCTGAGGACGGCTTCAATGAGACAACCCACCATGTACTCCTACATGGCCTCTCACCGATACCTTTACCAAATAGTGTTCACACACTTAGCTCACACATAGTAGGACATGTTCACACACCTCTGATTCATCCCCGATGAATCAGACCTGACTCAACTCTAAGCAGTAGCAGGCTTGACAAACAAGCATGAATGAGTAGGCACAATAGGGCTCAAACAACTCCTACTCATGCTAGTGGGTTTCATCTATTTACTGTGGCAATGACAGGTCATGCAGAGGATAACGAGGTTCAGCTACCACATGTAACAGTTGAATCGTTGTTGTCCTAATGCAGTAAAAGAGAGCAGGAGCGAGAGAGTGGGATTGTATCGGAATGAACAAGGGGGTTTTGCTTGCCTGGCACTTATGAAGATAGCATTGAGTCTTCATCAGTGTCAACGATCACAACATCGGTATAACGTCCACCGAGGGGGAACAACACCGGCAAACAGAGAAGAAACACGATTAATGCAATGCACAATATGATGCATGCTATGACATGGCAATATGAGTGTGTTGGCCTGATGCAACTACAACCAGATGGGTTTGAACCATTTTGAATCAAAGATTCAAGTTTCAACCTCATGCATGGTCATTATTAGTGCTTTATCTTGTTCTGCACTAAACAGCAGGTTAACTTGTTTAAACATGCATGAAACTAGTACAGATGGATAGATTGGATTTTTCTGATAATTTTTCATATATAATTTGTTTGATTTGGAGTTACGGTTGAATTACTATGAATTTTTGAAGTTTGCAACATTTTCTGGAATTCCTATATAAGAATAAATCCAGAAAAGGATTTACTGCGTCAGCCTGGCGTCACTGTGACGTCAGTGGCCAACTGAGCTGGACCAGGTCAAACTGACCAGTGGGTCTCGCGTGTCAGTACCTAAACTAGGTTTAGTTAACCCTAATCTCGGTTAGTTACTGGGGCGACCCCACATGTCATTGAGTCAGGAGAGGTCAAACCCCTGATCAACTGGGGCTAACGTGCCGGCGGCTCGACGCCGGCGATGACAGGTGCGGCGGATGGGCTCGGGTTCGCTCCTCCGACGCCCAAATCAACGAAGGAGAGCATCTATGAGCTGCTGGTGATCCCGCGCATCCAACGATGCAAACGGGGTGAGCTGGGGTAGCCGGAAAGTGGCCGACGACGAGGTTTAGCGGCGGCGGCAGCTCGGGCATTCTCGGGGTTGCGCTACAGAGCTCGGGAGGAGGCTCTGCAGGTGGCTACGGGCTCATGAGAACGTGCTGAGCACGGTGGTGTGCTCGGACACAAAGTGCAGCGGCGACTTGGCCGGCGAAACCGAGCTCACGGCTCTGGTGGAATCGGTGGCTACATGGTGCAAATAACGCGGGGAAGAGAGGGGTTAGTGGCAGGAGCTCTCAGAGGTTTGAATGGGGCGGACAACGAATTCGGAGAGGCGTCAGGGAGGGCACATGGTCGCCGGTGATCTCGGCAGCCGAAGCTTGAAGAAGAGGTCGGGGAAGCCGCTGCAGGGCGCGTCCGCTCGTGTGGCCTGGCGGGGACGGTGTAGAGGTCAGCGGCAGAGCTTTTGGACCTGGCGGCGGGGCGAGGGAGGGCTGGTGGCTGCGGCTATGGCGAACAGCGGCGATGGCGCGTTCGGGTGGTGCGAGGGAGAGAGACAGAGGAGGGGAGGAGGTTCCAGCGAGAGAGGGTAGAGGTGCAGAGGGTCGAGGGGGGCTGCGTGGCATCGTGGGGGCGTCCAGGGGGAGGAGGAGGCAGCCAGGCAGGGAGGAGCTGGCCTCCTCGGCTGCGCGTGTGCGAGCACGCAGCTGCTCCTACTGGCAGGAGGAAGACGACAGGGAAGGAGGCGGTGGTGGGCTGGGCCAGTTGGCTGGGCTGCCAGCTGGGCCGGCCAGGTGGGCTGCACAGTAGGTAGGTCCAGGTAAGTCTCTCTCTCTCTACCTTTTATTTCTGTTTTCTATTTCTATTATTCTGTAGTCTTTAGGGCTTTATTAAAAATGCCAGGGCATTTCCAAAAATCACCAAACTGCTCATGCCCACTGTTTGGAATATAACCAACATGGAACATTTTAGTTTAGGATCATTTGGACATTTAAAATATTTTATAGAATTTAAATGTCCAAATTCAAATAGAGTATGATTTAATTCAGAGCCCAAATATTTCATGGAAAAATGTGCATCACCTCCGGCTACTGTTTACAGTATTTTCCAGAAATGATGAACATTTTTGAAAGTCATTTGGATTCACTGAGAATATTTTAGTTGAACCTAGTGGATTCCTTAGCTGCTAGGGTTTAGGCAATCCCCATTTCAAGTTTCATAAAATTTAAACATGATGCATGGATGCTAAAGAAAAAAACAAGCAAGGCCTGAACTGGGGATGTGACAATTAATCAAGCAGGAAGTAGGGTTTTACCTCCACCGAGAGGGCCCGAACCTGGGTAAACATTGTGTCCCTTGCTTCTTGTTACCATCAGCCTAAGACGCACAGATCGGGACCCCCTACCCGAGATCCGCCGGTTTTGACACCGACATTGGTGCTTTCATTGAGAGTTCCTCTATGTCGTCGCTGTAAAGGCTCGATGGGTCGTCTCATTGTCAAGGACGACATCGCCTCTGGGGAAGCGCTGGCTGTAGGCCAGACTCTCCGGCTTGGCGGTTTCATTATGACCGCCCCATCGGTTGTTGAACCGACAATGACCTCTCGGGTCATCACGCATAACCTTCGCATCAATTCGGAGCTTGCCGAACAGATGGATCCGATAGAGCTCTCCTCTCTTATCGAGCTCTTGGATCGCATCGCTGCTTTGGGAGTCGCTATGGACTACGACCGGATCGGGCTTAAACCCGACCAGAGGGACATTAGATCCCCGCCGGCCACCCATGAGATAGCGGTAATGGAGGAACCACACGTGGGTTGCCCCTCAAATTTGAGGACGAATTATGTTCGGATCACCGGACTCAGTGAGCTGAACACCCACCCAAAGGAATACATGACCCAGGTCCCGGACTTAGAATCGGGCGCTGGGCCGAAGTGATTATGTAATACTCCAGATCCCGAAGAGTCGGGCTCGGTACTTCCCGTGCCCCCGGGCGTCAGATCGGATCAAAATCCGGATTCAGTCAACGACACCCTCTCGGACTTAATCCGTCTCTCCCGTGTCTGGCAGGAGCCCCAGGAGACAGTACACCATTACTGGGCCAGATTTCTCCTTGCTCTTGTCAAGGACCGCCACAAGGAGGACGTAGTCTCTCTTTTCTACAGAAACTGCACGAACAAAGGACTCCTTAATGCTATAAGTCGCCGTGACATAGTGCACTTTACAGACTTAGCGACCATAGTACAGAAGTATTGTGCGATGGAAAGCGCCTGGAAGACCCAAACAGAATTTTGGGATAGTACGGCCCTCACCAGAACCTTTGTCCGAATTAAATAGTCGAACTCTAGTAAGTTGACCAACTCAATTCCCAAGAAAGCAAAACCCGCCCCAAGGCGTGGAACCGTATTGGAGGAATGGCTCAACGGGCCATGTAAGCTTCACAGCACTCCGGATGCAACACCGACCCATAGCCTTAGAGCATGTTGGATACTCCGGCAGGTAGCTAAGAGTGGTGAGGATCTCCTCGAGAGCCATAAAGCTGAACCACATCCCGCCAAGGAACACAATACGGTACTAATAGTCTTCGAGAGCTTCGCCTCGAACAATAGGCACAAGCGGGCTCATCGAAGCTCCGCTGAAATATGCCATGTGACAAAGATAAATCCGTGGAACGGCACTGCTATAACTTTCAATGCCAGTGATGAACCCCTATTCCAGTCCGTCCGGGCGCCGGCCACTCTGGTCCTCAGCCCAATAATGGACGGCTTTCGGCTCACTAAAGTACTCATGGACGGCGGAAGCGGATTAAACCTAATCTACGAAGAAACACTCAAGAAGATGGAGATTGACAAAACCGTATTGAACGAAGCGGCACAACCTTCAGGGGAATTATCCCTAGTCGGGAGGCACGGTGTGCGGGAAAAATCACACTCGATGTGGTATTCGGCACCCCAGAGAATTACAGGTCTGAAGAAATAACCTTCCAAGTGGCTCCTTTCAACAGCGGATACCACACCCTTCTAGGGCGGGACACGTTTGCGAGCTTTCAAACCATACCCCATTACGGGTACATGAAGCTTAAAATGCCCGGACCCAATGGAATCATCACTCTAGCTAGTGATCCGGACGTCGCACTCTGCGCCGAAGACAAAACCGCAGTGCTAGCCTAGGAAGGATTATCTGAAGCTATAGCGGCAGAAGAATTAACTATTCTACACGCCACCGTGGACAGGGACGACGTGATACTCGATAAACGACCCTAGTCCACCTCGTTTAAACCCGCAGATGAGATAGTCAAGTTCCAAGTCCACCCAACGGACCCCACGAAGACAGCCTCCATTGGGACACAGTTGAGTCCCACTATGGATGCCGCACTGCGAGAATTCTTGCGCGAAAATTGGGAAATTTTTGCCCGGCACCCATCGGACATGCCAGGCATCCCGCGTGAGTTGGCCGAACACAGCCTTAACATACTAAAGGGATACAAACCTGTTAAACAGACCCTAAGGCAGTTCTCAGAGCCCAAACGGCAAGCCATGGGGGAGGAGCTAGCCAAGCTACTTGAGGCCGGATTCATCAGAGATATCAAACATCCGGATTGGCTGGTGAACTTGGTAATGGTACCAAAGAAGGACAAATCCTGGCGCGTGTGCGTCGACTTCAAAGACCTTAACAAGGCTTGCCCCAAGGATCCCTTTCCCCTCCCTCGCATTGATCAAATCATCGATGCCACAGCTGGACACGACTCGCTGTGTTTCCTCGACGCATACTCTAGATACCATCAAATAAAGATGGCAGAGTCCGACCAAGCTGCAACAGTTTTCATTACGCCATATGGCCCTTTCTGCTTCAACACTATGCCTTTTGGGCTTAAGAATGCCGGGGCAACCTATCAACGCATGATTCAAACATGCCTGGAAAAGCAAATCGGCAAAACAGTGGAGGCATACGTGGACGACGTAGTCGTAAAAACAAGACACGTCGAAACCCTAATAGATGACTTGAGGCTTACGTTCGACAACTTACAAACATACGACATCAAGCTGAATCCGAAGAATGCGTATTCGGTGTCCCCTCTGGAAAACTGCTGGGCTTCATCGTTTCCAATAGAGGAATTGATGCTAATCTGGCAAAAATCCGAGCTTTGTCATAGTTGGCTATACCAACAGACCTCAAACACATCCAGAAATTAGCTGGATGCGTGGCTGCTTTGAGCCACTTTATCTCCAGGTTAGGAGAAAAGGCACTGCCTCTTTATCGCCTCCTTCGGCACACCAAACACTTCGTGTGGATGGATGCAGCCGCGGCCGGACTAGATGAAATAAAGACCTTATTGGCTAGTAATCCAGTCCTAACAGCGCCAACCATCGACGAACCTATGCTGCTGTACATAGCTGCAACACATCAAGTTGTAAGCGCAGTACTCGTCGTCGAACGAGAGGTTGACGGATACAAATTCCCGCTATAGAAGCCTGTTTATTACGTATCCACGGTCCTCACCTCATGCAAATCCCGATATCCACACTATCAAAAATTAGCATACGCGGTATTCATGTCATCCCGAAAGCTACAACACTACTTTCAAGAGTGTTCGATTACAGTGGCCTCCGAGGTACCGCTAAACGACATAATAACTAACCGCGATGCCACGGGCCGGATTGCTAAATGGGCCATCGAGCTCCTTCTGTTTGACATAACATACAAGCCTCGGCGGGCTATCAAGTCGCAAGTATTAGCTGACTTCGTCGCCGAATGGACGGAAGCCGAACTCCCTAAAGAGTGCGGTGCATACTCTAACTGGATCATGCACTTTGACGGCTCTAAAATGCTTGCCGTATTGGGAGCAGGCGTAGTCCTGACCTATCCCACCGGAGACATGGTCCAATACGCCCTCCAAATATTATACACAGACTCCAACAATGCAGCCGAATATGAGGCTCTGTTGCACGGTCTTCGGATGGCAGTCTCTATGGGCATTCAATGCCTAGAAGTGCGCGGGGATTCAAACCTCGCAATATCACAAATAAACGGAGACTTTGATGCCAAGGATCCGAAAATGTCGGCCTACCGTGATGCCGCCTTAAAATGTCAGCTCGGTTCGAGGGGCTCGAATTCCACCATGTGGCTCGAGAAAACAATCAAGCGGCAGATGTCCTTGCCCGCATCGGTGCTAAACGCGACCCTGTCCCACCTAACATATTCCTGGAAAGGCTGTTCAAGCCATCCGTGGTATGGGAAGGGGAGTCCGGCAATACCAGCACGGATCCGAATACATCCCCAGATTCCGAACTATCAAACATAGTCGGAGGTTCTACCGCCGAAATAACATCATCAGCCCACGAAATAATGGCTGTTATCGCCCCATGTACTGAGCCTTTCTTGGCCTACGTAAATAGGCAGGAGCTCCCTGAAGACCAAAATGAAGCACACTGCATTGTCCGGCGTTCTAAAGCTTACAAAGTCCATGAAGGAGAACTCTATAAGAAAAGTGCGACCGGAGTGCTCCAAAGGTGCATCTCCGAAGAGGAAGGGCGGCAGCTCTTGGCTGAAATCCATGCCGGACTAGGCGGGCACCACGATGCGGCTCGAGCACTAGTCAGCAAGGCCTTCCGTACAGGTTTCTATTGGCCGACGGCCCGAGCAGACGCACAGGACCTTGTCCAACACTGCGTCGGTTGCCAGCTCTTTGCCAATCAGAGTCATATGCCCCCTACCGCTCTCCAAACTATCCCCATAACTTGGCCCTTCGTGTTCTAGGGGCTGGATATAGTCGGACCCCTTCAAGGGGGAAGCCATAAGAAAAAATACTTATTGGTCATGGTTGACAAGTTCACCAAATGGATAGAAGCAAAACCAGTGAAAACGACCAAATCCGGACCAGTCATAGACTTTATATCCGGGGTCGTACACCGATACGGTGTCCCCCATAGCATCATCACCGATAATGGCTCAAATTTTACAGCCGATGAAGTGAAAGCTTGGTGCAGCAAAATGTGCATTAAGCTCGACTATACTTCCGTCTACCATCCTCAAACAAATGGTCAGGTCGAAAGGGAAAATGGTCTCATCATGAGCGGCATCAAACCCAGACTAGTACGATCCTGGACAGAGTCGGATACTCATTGGGTCGAGGAGCTCGACCCGTACAATGGGGGCTGCGGACCATGCCGAATCGCACCACCAGATACACACCATTCTTTATGGTGTACGGCACTAAAGCAGTACTACCCTGCGACATAATACATGATTTGCCACGCGTACGCACGTACAAAGAGATGGAAGCCGAGCTAGATCGGCAGGATAACTTGGACGCCCTGGAGGAGGAGCGCGATGTTTCAAAGGCTCGTTCTATATTCTATCAACAACAGGCTCGACGATACCAAAGCAGAGAAGTGCGGGCCAAAACTTATACTATTGGCGAACTTGTTCTACGCTTACCGGAGAAGAAGAAGGACAAGCTCAAACCCAAATGGGAACGCCCCAAGTCCTCACCGGAGGAGCGTACCGCTTACGCAATGCGTCTGGCAATAGACTCGAGCCAAACCCATGGAACGTGGCCAGACTCCGGAGATTCTACGCCTAGCGCCGAACTCAGTGTTCGTCTCCTTAACCCTCCTTTTTGAATTATGCTCCCTCCCCTTTCCTTTCTCGCTCTTTTTCTCTTCACACAAAGTATTTAATACAGTGCGGATTCCCGGATTATTCCGGCCGCACTATTTGTGTAAGCTTTACCTGGGGGCTTCCTATGCGGAAGCTAAATATAAATTATTTCCAGGGCTTTTTGCCCGTCAACACATGCGTTTCTTTTTCCATGTGTGTCGTTTCTTCACCATTATATGCATCGATATGACTTAAGACGTGGCCAAGCTGGGTTGCCTGGCTCCTGTGTTTATGCCCTACGTTCCCGTTAATTCGGCTAGGGCATAAGGGGAGCACCTCTGCGATTGTTACTGCCCGTTGAGCCGGATGTGTACCTCAGACTAGGTGAAGCCGAAAGCTAGTTTCCTTAAGAGAATATTCGGTCGGTGAACAAAAGATGTCTTCATTTATTATAACATTAATCACTAGAAGTTTTGTATCCTGCGCTTTGTTTCACAGTCCGGACATGTGCCTTGACACATGCTTACCCAGGGAAAGGAACCCTTAAGGGAACTATTCTCCCTAGAAGATGTTTCTTACTATCCATGTAATATAACATAACAAGTTGGGTACTTGTCTGTTCAAGCACTTATGACCCCTACGCCTTGTTTCCACGCATACCCCGGTTTTGTATAACCGAGCGGGTATTCGGACACACCCCGGACTTTAGGATCCGGGGGCTGAAGCGAAAAGGTCCGCCATGACAAATGATTTTAATCCGGCTAGGGGCTACTTATGTCCATCGAATTACACAGTTATTTGGACTGATTATATTCATCCTCTATACCATCTAACAGGCTATCTAACTTACAATCCTGTTGAGAATACTTTGCGGCTAACGCCACCTGGTCATATACCAGACTCACGGGAATTTCTTGCCCATCTGGCCCGGCCAGTCCAACTTCGGCCATATGGTTCGGGTCTAGCTTGGTGTAGTGCGTCTTCACCATGGCCCATGCTTCTCTTGCACCTTGCCGGCAGGCTGATATCTTCCACAAACGGAAGCGTCGTCGTGCTCCTTGAAGCATGTCCACAAGCCCCCCCACTGCCATTTGGTAGGGAGCCTGATGGCCACAGAGACTGCGCAATGCCCTGCATCACCTGCCGAGCTCGCTCGTGTAGTTGTGAGAGGTCCTACAGTAAGTCACCTACAGATGCGGGCATCTCCTCCTCAGGGCGACCCGTTAGCATTCCTACAAACACAACTTTTTCAATATATTTCCTCGCCGAACTATGCTACGGTTCTGTCACGCCCAATATGCGATACTATCCTAAACAGACTCGAAGGTCCCACCAAGGATAGAACCGCATATTGAAACGCTTTTGCAAGGTGGATATCATTACATCAACTTTACATAATAGATGGGGATACATACAAAAGGCATACAATGCCACACGAATACAACATCACAATACATAAGAGCATCATCCGACTACGGATGAAACACAAACAGAAACTCAAATGACATCCACCCTGCTAGCCCAGGCTGCCGACCTGGAACCTATCCCCTGATCGAAGAAGAAGCAAAAGAAGAACTCCAAAACAAGCAAACATCGCTCTCACGTCATGATCATCGCATAACATGTACCTGCAACTGTTGTTGTAGTAATCTGTGAGCCACGAGGACTCAGCAATCCCATTACCATGGGTATCAAGATTAGCAAAGCTTAATAGGAAAGGAAGGGGGTAAAGTGGTGAGGTTGCAGCAGCGACTAAGCATATATGGTGGCGAACATACGCAAAATAAGAGCGAGAAGAGAGCAAATGGAACGGTCGTGAAGCTAGCAATGATCAAGAAGTGATCCTAAACACCTAATTACGTCAAACATAACCCAAAAACCGTGTTCACTTCCCGGACTCCGCCGAAAAGAGACCATCACGGCTACACACGCGGTTGATGCGATTTAATTCGGATCTGGTGTCAAGTTATCTACAACCAGACATTAACAAATTCCCATCTGCCGCATAACCGCGGGCACGGCTTTCGAAAGTTTATACCCTGTAGGGGTGTCCCAACTTAGCCCATGATAAGCTCTCGAGATCAACGAAGGATATACCTTCTCCCAGGAAGACCCGATCAGACTCGGAATCCCGGTTTACAAGACATTTCGATAATGGTAAAAAAAGACTAGCAAAGCCGCCCGATGCGCCGACAATCCCGATAGGAGCTGTACATATCTTGTTCTCAGGGCTACACCGGATAAGTCAAGCTACGAGTAAAACCAGACTTCGAGTTTCCCTGAGGTGGCCCCGCAGGCTGCTCGGTTCGGACCAGCACTTAGAGGAGCACTGGCCAAGGGGGGCTAAAATAAAGATGACCCTCGAGAGAGTGACTCCCAAGGGAAAAGTAGGTGGTGGTGAGGCAAATGGTAAAACCAAGGTTGGGCCTTGCTGGAGGAGTTTTATTCAAAGCGAACTGTCAAGGGGGTCCCATAAATCATCCAACCGCGTTAGGGACGCAAAATCCGGGAACATAATACTGATATGACGGAAACTAGGGAGGCAAGAGTGGAACAAAACACCAGGAATAAGTCCGAGTCTTCCACCCTTTACCAAGTATATAGATGCATTAATTAAATAAGAGATATTGTGATATCCCAAACATAATCCTGTCCACCATGGAGCAATCTTCAACTTCACCTGCAACTAACAATGCAATAAGAGGGGCTGAGCAAAGCGGTAACATAGCCAAGCAATGGTTTGCTAGGAAGGGTGAAAAGGTTAGAGGCTGACATGGCAATTTGGGAGGCTTGAAGAGCAAGTGATAGGTAGCGCAACATAGCGATAGAACGAAGCAACTATCATAGCAATGATAGTAGTGAGATCTAGGGTGACGGTCATCTTGCCTAAAATCCCGCAAGGAAGAAGAACGAGTCCATGAAGAAGATGAAGCCACGAAGACGAACCAAGTGTAGACGAACGAATCCTCACGAACGCAATGAAACGGGAACTATCAAGAAGAAGCACACAACATAGTAAACACACCACACATGAACAAGGCATGATGCTCAACCAATTATGATGCATGACAAAGCTACATGAAGCTACTCATGGCAAGAGATGATGCAAACAAAAGCAACTCATCAAGGCAAGTTTAAATGAGGCCGGGAACAACATATAATAAATCCGGTAAGTCCTCATATGCAAATTTCGAAATTTGTCCAGATCTGAATAAACGTTATGTTCAATTTGTTAAACAACAAGTTAAGATGCACAAAGATGATGTACACGAAATTCGAGTCAAGTTACATATAAAGTTCATTTAGTTCGGAGCTACGGTCTAGAAGATATGAGCAAAACAAGTTAAACATGGCATTGATGCAAAATGCACCCAAACATCAAGCAAACACCTCAAAACAAGGATGCAACATGATAATATGAAACTACATGCAATTCTAAGCAAGTTTCATATAGAGCACACTCAAAACGGAGCAACGGTTCAACACACACACACTATACATGTTTAAAGGACAAGCTGTCCAAAACAGCAACTAGGCATCTTGCAAGCATCAAAACAATATGCTACAGCATCCCAACATGCAAACTAAAGGCATGGACATGATGTACAGGTAAAGCATAACAAAACATGAACACTGAGCTATCTCCAGAAATCACTAGAACATGCTCAAAAAGACATGGCAAGATTGCATATAATAACAGTTTACAGGCTTAGCAGAAATAACATCAGGTTGCAATGTTTAGAGCTATCAAACAAAATGTTACAGGAACTTAACATGGCAAACAAAGGCATGGAATGAATCTACTAATTGCATAGAACAAAAGTCCCTTAATGACCATCAACCAAACAGGATCAGAAGATATGATGGCACCCATGTAAACATGGCAAATGATATGACAGATTCAAGCATGGCAGGAACAACAATAAGTAGGCATGTTGGTGAGCTTGTACCACTCACCACAGAGCAATACATGGCATGACAAGGTAACCAACAGTAATAAGACATGTTTATGAAGCTAAGCATGGCAAAAGCAAGTTAAGAGGGTGCATGGATCACTAGAAAAGATCATGGCAAAACTGAACTTAAAGTTAACAGGCTGACAGCAACATTATTTAGCAACATTTGGAGCATGATAACAACAAGCTACAGCAGGCTATAAATGCAACCAGGGGAATGGATGGATATAGCATGACATGTATAACAAAACATCCTTAGTGAACATCTCCATATTATGCATAAAATAACTTGTAGGAGGAGGTTTACATAGCATCATGTTGTAATAGATTCAGCCTAGCAAAACAGCAACAACAAGTACCCTACTTAACAAGCTCGATGCACTCACTACAAGACTCAGAAAAATAAATGGATTGCACCTCTGCAAAGATGGCATGATGTAGTTCAAAACACATGTAGAGCACATGCTCATAGGATGCACACATCAAATGCAACAAAAATGACAAATCACCAAGTTATAACAGTTTCAGTAGATTAACATCATATAGCACTCTTGCAACGATGATTCGGGCATCAAGATGATCTCAAACAAGCATGGCACAATGTAATGAAATGAAGAGCATCTCCTGATGAAAATTTTGCTATATTACACGCACCAAACGGAGCTACAGACATGCAGATATGATGCATTGAACAGGGCATAAAAATGTAAATATCTTCCAGACTTAGCATAATTTCACCACCTCGAGGAGAAAAGTCAACGGCGGCGCAGTTCACGAGGATGGCCGGCTCGCCGGAGAAGGACGCCGCAGAGGGCGGGGGCGGCGCCAGCGAGGCAGATCTGGGGCGGATCCGGCCGGATCTCGCCGGATCCAGGCGCGGACTCCGAGGGGCGGCGCCGGGCGGCGAGCGGCGAAGGGCGGAGGGAGCTGCGGTGGCCAGCGGCGCTCGGGGCTGAGGGGGAGGGTCGGGCGGCGGTCGGGCGGC
>NC_041387.1:561852425-561868315 GCF_002162155.2 Triticum dicoccoides | reverse complement strand
CGCGGGGCGGCGTACGCGGGGCTGGGCGGGCCGCGCCTGGGCTTGCGGGCCGGCGGCGGAGGGAGCTGCGCGGAGGCTGACGTGGCCGCACGCGGTTGGGCGCGGAGGCGGCGGCGCTGAGGTGGCGGCGCGGGATTAGCCGGGAGACGTGGCCGGCGGACATGTCCTGCGCGGACGGGTTTGTTCGGCGGCGCGAGGTGGAAGGAGGCTAGGGTTCATCTGCGCGAAAAATCGGGGAGGGGCACATATTTATAGGTAGAGGGAGCTAGGAGACTCCAAATGAGGTGCGGTTTTCGCCCGCACGATCGTGATCGAACGGCGGAGAGCATGGAGGGGGTTTGGATGGGGTTTGGGGCCACTTTGGAGGGGTGTTGGGCTGCACACAAAAGAGGCCTTTTACGGTTCCCGGTTAACCGTTGGAGTATCAAACGGACTCCAAATGGCACGATACTTGACAGGCGGTCTACCGGTGGTGTACCAAGGCCACTTGGCAAGCCTCGGTCCATTCCGAGAACGTTTAACACCCGCTCACGACAAGAGACAAAAGGGGGACGCCGGATGACATAGGAGTGTCGGATTGTAAAACGGACAACGGGGAAAATGCTCGGATGCATGAGACGAACACATATGCAATGCAATGCACATGATGACATGGAAAAATGAAACATGCAAGAAAATGACATGGCAATGACGGCGAATAACTGACGGACACCTAGTGCATCGAATCTGGGGCGTTACAGGTTCATTTAGGCACTTACGATAAATGCCACGGCGAGGCCTTCTGTTCTCCTTCACGGAGTCTGCCAGCTGCGCGCAGACGTCCTTCAATTCCACGTCCAGCCGAACATTGGAATCTTGGAGCATATTATTATCATGCTTGACTTGCGTAAGAATGCGCTCACCGGCCTTTAGTTTCCTCTGGAGATGCGACTCGTCATCCCTCCCGCCCTCCGAATTTACTCAGGGGTTGTCTACAGAACTTTATGTTAAATTTGTCATACCAGCCAGTTGCCAACTGGTGCATTTTCATATAATTGAGATAAATGTTACCGGAGGAGGCCTTCTGGGATTCTTCTAGCTTGGCAACCGTGACCCTGAGTTGAGTCTTGCACTCCTATAGCTCCCGAGACAATTGCTCATTCTTATCTACAAGAACCTGCGCATAAATTGATACTTAAAACTGTTGTTTCAACTGTTTCAAGTCTCAGGGGCTACTACTATATATATGCTCATTAAAATTTCTTACCCGTATATCTTGGGTATACTGGACTGTCGCCCGGGCGAGTCCACTTTGAGCAGCTCGGATGTATGCGTCTCCCGAACTGAAAGCATTAAATGCCTCTTTGGAAAAGATGTTGTGGCAAAGCACGACCCTTCGATGCTGGTGATTCATGGCGCTCTCTACTTCAGAATTCGTAGCAGAGAGCATATCCGCGTCATCTGTTGGAGGACTATGCGGCGTTGGCCCTACGTCCGCCTCCTCTCTCGAAGTCGGTTCTGGAGCCTGACTAGTGGAGGCGTGATTGGCAGGATCTCCGGATACAGTCCGGATACTCCTCTTCCTGCCAAGATGTAAAAGGGCATTGTTATACTTCAAATAACAATAAATTACATGACAGAGGGTTTCCTTACTTCTGTAGAGGTGTGTCGGTCCTAGCCTCCTTCCTCTTGAGCCTACCCAATCCAGACGCCTGTGGCTGACGGGTCACTAGGGGCTCGGCCCTGCGCTCCGAACATCGCTTCTGCAAAAGCACGGCGTATCAGGGGTAAGGCGTGACATCAGGAAAGAATCCTCTTCGGAGGATCGTGTCTTCGGCTTGGCTTACACTGATGAAGGTAACAGTCCGGGATAATCAGCGGTGATAGCCACCGGGGCGCCGTCACGGCTCGCCCGATAAAATATCCCGTCGACAAGCTCCACGGCCGCATATGGGTCTTCTTTGAGTACCGGATCCAGGGCTCTTTCGGGGTCCTTTGGCTGTGGGGAAGGGATGGAAATTCATTCCACATCCCTCCTCAGTTCCTGCTTAGAAATATCGATGCGGGTAACTTTAGCAAAGAACGCCATAGTAAGTGAAGCGAGAGAATAAATGACGACTTACCCAGCTTGGGGGATTGTACATGGAGAATCCGTCCTGCGGTTTGATATGGAGGAAGTCTTCCTCTTCTCCTTTGTACAGGTCGGACAGTATCCTTGCTAGAGCGGTGAGGGAGTCCGGACCCTTACGGCCACAGCGGGTGGTATCGTCAGTCCCATTATAGTGCCATATGGGATTGCTCCGATATTGAAGCGATTGCACTCCCCGCATTATGCAAATTGCCATGACCTCGACTATCGTCAGTTTGAATTGGGCCAGTAACTTTATCCTGCTCATCAGGAAATGTACTTCCCTGGAATCCTCTTCTTGGGGGCCTCGGGGGAGCCAAGTTAGACGTGCCCTCAGCGGGGTGTTACTGAACGTGGGGACTCATGTCCGGACTGGATCCAGAAGGGGAGCGTCGTCAATATAAAACCACTCCGAAGCCCAGTTATCTGGTGCCTTCTTAGGAGTACCGGATAGGTATCCGGTCTCAGCGATACGCCAAACTTCGGCCCCGCCCACTTGACATAGGGATTCTCCCTGATTGCGGGGGACAAGGCAGAACAGCTTCTTCCATAATCCAAAATGGGCCTCGCAGCCTAGAAATAGCTCACAAAGAGCGACATACCCTGCTATATGCAGTATAGAGGCTAGGGTAAAATTGTGCAACTGGAGGCTGTAGAACTCCAGAAGCCCACGAAGGAATGGATGACTAGGAAACCTGATGCCCCTTAACAGATGCGGAATTAGGCATATTCACTCCTCTGGAGACGGATTGGGAGATCTCTCCGCCTGTTCTCCATCGTTATAGGTGGCCACTCCGGCTCGAACAGGGACCATGAACACCGGCGGGAGGAGCCCTTGGGTTTGTAACTTTATCAAGCGGCTATGAGAAACTGAACACTCTCCCCAGTCCCCCGGCTTGGGGCAAGGGGAGCGAGCAGAAGAGCTGCAACGACCGGCCATGCTGGAATGGTTTTTTCTGGGCGCTCTTTTGGATGCTTGCTCGAGGAGGGAGAGTGAGGTTTGGATCTGGGAATCCCCGTCTCTTCAAATAGACAGCTAGCCCGGAGGACCAAGGGTGGCAAATGCAACATTGATGAAGATGGAAATGGTCATTATTGATACACTGAAGCCGAGGAGTACAACATTGATGAAGATGCCAGACATTGTTCGTCATGATGGGAACATTGGAGTATTCGGAGGAGGAACCCACCTTGCAAAGCCGAAAACAAGACTGCATGCCGGACTCATCATCATTGAAGCCTGGTTCAGGGGCTACTGAGGGAATCCTGGATAAGGGGGTATCCGGACAGCCGGACTGTATACATCGTCCGGACTATAGAAGCGTCAAGATACAAGACTCAAGACTTTGGCTTGTGTCCGGATGGGACTCTCCTTTGCGTGGAAGACTAGCTTGGCGATCCGGATATTATATTTCGTTCCTTGTAACCGACTCCATGTAAACCCTAGCATCTCCGGTGTCTATATAAACCGGAGAGCAAGGTCCTTAGAAGGCCGATCACAATTACAATCATACCATCATAAGCTAGCTCATACGGTTTAGCCTCTACGATCTCATGGTAGATCTACTCTTGTATTCCACATATCTTCAATATTAATCAAGAAGGAAGTAGGGTTTTACCTCCATCGATAGGGCCCAAACCTAGGTAAAGATTGTGTCCCTTGCTTCCTGGTACCATCAGCCTAAGACGCACAGATCGAGACCCCCTACCCGAGATCCGCCGGTTTTGACACCGACACTCGGCTCGTGGCTAAGGGTTATACCCAAAAGGAAGGTGAAGATTTCTTTGATACTTACTCACCTGTGGCTCGACTGACCACTATTCGAGTTCTACTTTCACTAGCTGCCTCACATGGTCTTCTCGTTCATCAAATGGATGTTAAGACTGCTTTCCTAAATGGAGAGTTGGACGAGGAAATTTATATGGAACAACCAGATGGGTTTGTAAAGATGGTCAGGAAGGGAAAGTGTGCAAGTTGCTGAATTCTTTGTATGGACTTAAGCAAGCACCCTAATAGTGGCATGAGAAGTTCGAAAGAACTTTAACAGCTGCAGGCTTTGTTGTGAAAGAAGCTGACAAATGTGTGTACTATCGCCATGGTGGGGGCGAGGGAGTTATGCTTTTCGGAACAAATCTGAATGTTATTAAGGAGTTTTAGGATTTCCTATCTCGCTATTTTGAGATGAAGGATTTAGGAGTGGCTGATGTCATTCTGAACATCAAGTTGTTGAGAGACGATCATGGTGGAATTACATTGCTTCAATCTCACTATGTGGAAAAGATCTTGAGTCGCTTTGGTTACAGTGACTGCAAGCCCTCTCCAACACCATATGATGCTAGTGTGTTGCTTCGAAAGAATCGAAGAATTGTTAGAGACCAATTGAGATATTCTCAAATTATTGGCTCGCTTATGTACTTAGCCAGTGCTACAAGACCTGACATCTCTTTTGCTGTTAGCAAACTAAGACGGTTTGTCTCAAAACCAAGAGATGTGCATTGGAAAGCTCTAGAGAGAGTTTTGCGTTATTTGAAAGGCACTGCAAATTATGGAATTCACTACACTGGGCACCCAAAGGTGCTTGAAGGGTATAGTGACTCAAACTGGATCTCAGATGTTGATGAGATAAAGGCCACGAGCGGATATGTATTCACTCATGGAGGTGGCGCTGTTTCTTGGAAGTCTTGCAAGCCGACCATCTTAACGAGGTCAACAATGGGAGCACAACTCACAGTACTAGATACAGCTACCGCTGAAGCAGATTGGCTTCGTCGGCTCTTGAATGACTTGCCGGTTGTTGAGAAACCTGTACCGGGTATCCTTATGAACTACGATAATCAAACTGTGATCACGAAAGTGAACAGTTCAAAGGACAACATGAAGTCATCAAGACACATTCAGAGAAGGTTAAAGTCTGTCAGAAAAATGAGAAACTCCGGAGTTATTGCATTGGATTGTATCCAAATGTCTAAAAATCTGGCAGATCCTTTCACTAAGGGTCTATCACATAATGTGATAGATAATGCATCGAGGGAGATGGGTATGAGACCCACAATATGAGTTGTTCACAGTGGTAACCTATCCTTTGTGATCGGAGATCCCGTGAATTAGATGTGGAAGACAAGTTGTTGGTCAACTGGGAGGAGAGTACCTTTACTATTAAAAATACCACTCCATGAAGATGCAATACTCTCCTAAATCTGCATGGCAGGTTGATGTATATCTTAATGTGTTCTAAGAGGCTCATTGAAGCAGAGATGTTGTCATGCAGAACATCTTTTGAAGAACACACCTATATGAGTCTGCTTGTTAAACGTCGCAATCTATGAGAGTAGGGTTCTCTCTAGTAAACTCATGATAGGTCTTGGAGTATGACGCATAAGCTCCACCTGCGGGGAAGACCCATGGTAGCCACGTATCGGTCAAGGCTTTATGTGAAGCTAGATTCGCAGAAAACTTGCAGTTCAAGGCCCAGTCCACTGTCCAAGTTGCTTACTAGTGTAGCATAGAGTTCTAGGTGGAAGTTCAACTTAACAGTCTCCACTGTAGTACAAGTATATAAAATAGTGTTTTGGAACCAAAGGCAAATTTTGTGTGCCTCTGGGATCTGGTGGGGGATTGCTGGAATTTAGTCTATTTTGGGATAGCCCAATAACTATTTCATAAATTCCTAAATAAATCCTAGAGGCCCACTGAGGGAGTCCTGGATAAGGGGGTATCCGGACAGCCGGACTATATTCATCGTCCGTACTATAGAAGCGTCAAGATACAAGACTCAAGACTTCGGCTCGTGTCCGGATGGGACTCTCCTTTGCGTGGAAGACAAGCTTGGCGATACGGATATTATGTTTCCTTCCTTGTAACCGACTCCATGTAAACCCTTGCTCTACGGTGTCTATATAACCCGGAGAGCATGGTCCTTAGAAGGCCGATCACAATTACAATCATACCATCATAGGCTAGCTCTTAGGGTTTAGCCTCTACGATCTCGTGGTAGATCTACTCTTGTATTCCACATATCTTCAATATTAATCAAGCAGGAAGTAGGGTTTTACCTCCATCGAGAGGGCCCGAACCTGGGTAAACATTGTGTCCCTTGCTTCCTGTTACCATCAGCCTAAGACGCACAGATCGGGACCCCCTACCCGAGATCCGCCGGTTTTGACACCGACATTGGTGCTTTCATTGAGAGTTCCTCTGTGTTGTCGCTTCGAGACTTGATGGTGTCTTCAATCGTTAACAACACGGTCCAGGGTGAGACTTTTCTCCCCGGACAGATCTTTGTGTTCGGCGGCTTCGCACTACGGGCCAATTCGCTTGGCTAGTTGGAGCCGATCGAAAGCTTCGCCCCTGGCCACCAGATCAGGTTCGGAAACTTGAACTACACGGAAGATACCCGCAGAGACTTGATCTTCGACGGATTCGAGCCTGCGGCAGGAGCGCCGGACAGCCACGAGGAGCACGGCCTAAACCTGCTGTTAGATAGTGCCCGGGACATCATCCCTGAAGCAGTCCCGGATCTAAATCCTGGGTAGGTTGCGTTGCCTATGGACGGAGGGCTGAACCCCGCACCGCAGGCCGCACACTCATCGGTGGTGGAGACGAACACAGGTCCCACCGCTATGGAGGCCTGTAACCCTGGGCCCCCGGACTCGTATCCGGCGGTTGGTCCTGGTCCGCACACTCTCGAGCCAGCCAAGCCAGGTTGGGCTCCGGTAATGGAATTCATCGCTGCGGACATCTTTCAGCACTCGCCCTTTGGCGACATGCTAAACTCATTGGAGTCCCTCTCTTTGTCAGGAGGCTCTGGGCCTAACTATGTCCGGCTTGAGTGGCAACCAGGCGACGAAGGAATTCGCTGCCCACCCACCACCCACTTTGTCGCCACGATCGATGATTCAACCAATGTGCTCGACTTTGACTTCGAAGACATCGACGGTATGGACGACGATGCCGGAGACGTACAAAATGCACCGCTCACAAGGCAGTGGACAGCCACCTCTCCAAACGATATATACATGGTGGACACTCCGAAAGAAACCAATGGCGACATGGCAGCGGAGGACAACCCCTCGGGAGGAAAAACAAAACATGGGCGTCTTTGGCGCCACTCCAAACCCCGCCACATCAATACCGGTCCCGGAGATGATCCGGATAGTACCAAAGAGGAATACAGTCCTGATCAGCCAACCATCAAGCAGGCCGTACAGGCCACGGTGGGATAATTGAAGAGGGACAACTATACACGCCCCTCCGAAGACGAGGTAAGCCTCGACAATGACGAATTCGGCGTGCCTGAAGATCCAGTGGAACAAGTTCGCTTTAGGAGACGACTCATAGCCACTTCAAAGAGTCTGCAAAGGAAGCAAGAGCAGCTTAAGGCCGAACAGGATTTGCTAATACAGCGATGGACCAAGATCCTGGCCATCGAGAAGTACGGACTCGACCGCCCTAACAAAGGGCACACGCGGCACAACTGGCTACCTCAACCTAAGCAGGAAAACCAAACACTACAAAAAATACACTTCCGTGATGATATGTGTTTGTCACAGTAGGTGGCGTTTTTTGTCATGCATGTACATTCATGACAAATTAATGACAGAATCAAGATAGTCATACATGTGCTGTCGTAGAAGTGTTCCATGACATTACCAAAATTATCATCACGGAAGTGTCCACTTCCATGACGATAAATCGCACGCCACAGAAGTGCTTTCGTCAAGGGTGACCGACACGTGACAACCACCATAACGGAACGCCGTTAAGCTATCGGGTCGGATTTTGGATCCGATAACCTGTTAACAGCCACGAGCAATGCCGATTTTCCACGTGTAAAATTTTCATTGGCTGACGGATCAACGTGTCAGCTCCGCGTTGGCACAGGTGTCACTCATCCAACAGTCGAGATGGGCCTATGATATGTTGACACGTGGACCGGCCCAAAAGTGGCCCACAAAGTTTAAATGAGCCGGCCCAACCGAAGGCCCATAAGATTTAGCGGACCATAATGGGCCGGCCCAGCTAAAGGACCACAAATTTTAGCGGACCATAATGGGTTGGCCCAGCTAAAGGCCCACAAGATTTTGCGGACCACAATGGGCTGGCCCAGCTAAAGGCCCACAAGATTCTGCAGACCATAATGGGCCGACCCAGCTAAAGGCCCAACATTCTCTGTCAAATCGGCCCGTCAACGGCCTGGTCTAAACTTGTCATCAATGCGGCCCATGGTCACTTCTGGCCCGTTAACAGTCCGCTAAGTAATTGGGCCGAATTACGTCCCGGTGTATTTCCGATCTGTTAAAGGTCCGGCTTCATTTGGGCCAATTTATAGGCCATCAAAACTTTCGGCCCATAAACGACCGTGAAGGATTTGGGTCATATTCGGCCATGTCTGTCATTCGGCCTATTACAGGCCCACTATAGATTTGGCCCACTTTCGGCCTGTTGTCATTTTCGGCCCGTTAACGCCGGACGTAAACCATGGGCCATATGTGCCCAACATCATATCGGGCCCATTAATGGCCCATATAAAATTGACGATAATCTAGCCCGACCGAAGTTCCGGCCTGTTAAAGGCCCGTGTATTAGGTCGGCGCATTTACGGCCCGTCCGAATTTCGGCCTGACATATATCCGCATCATAAATGGGCCACCATTTTGGCCTGCTAAGTCCAGTGGGTTATTTGGCACAATCAGGGCCCAATCTCACTTTCGGTCTATTAAAGGCCCATGTTTTTTATGGGCTCGACATATTTACACCTGTAAACGACCTACTTTTACCGAGGGCCCAAATTATGTTTAGGCCTGTTAAAGGCCCACTATGGGCACAGGCCTACCAGAAAAATTTGAAAGCTTATGCTAATATAAGCCCAGATATTTTTAGTGGGCTAGATGCCAATTTCGGCCCGTAATCATTTTAGCCCAATTGGAATGGGCCCGACGAATTTTGGCATGTTGGGCTCCTATGAAGCTTTCATCCGAATACATTACTAAGATAAACCTACACTATACCAAAATAGCGTCATAATTACTGTAGCCTGTGGCAGCATCATAAATGTTGTATCACAACAAAATAAATTCCAATCATACAACAAAAGGCCTGTTGGCATAAAGTTTATAGTCCTTCCAAATAAAAGCACCATCAGATGTATAGAAGCACAGATCATTTGACCTGAGTGCTAATGTTTCAGGATGTAGAATCTGATGGAGCAGCACAATCTCCACCTTTTTTCCGCCATTGCTCTTCAACAACGAAGCGAATGTCTGATAGTCTGGTTTCAAAACCATTCATATCTTGACGGCATTTCTCAACCACTATTCTTGTTTCCGAAACAACGTCCATTAGGGATTGGACTTGTGTCTGGAGCACAGATATATCACTCTGTCTAGCAGGAAGATTTTGTTTAGTAGGCGATTTGGACGAGGTTACCTTGACAACCAACCCAGAATTACGTAGGAAGGTGCTTTTTGCACTGTTAGTGGAGAGATGTTGACGCACTAGAGCAAGAGGTGACATTGTTCATGTAGTAGCCTCGTCACCTTCAGGTGGTTGTGGCTGTTCAATCATTTGTTCCATAGCTTCCTGAAAATTTGAACTTGTAGATTAGTGTACCAGTGAGTTACTAATGAGACAAAAACAAACAAAGTAGGCTAAACATTTATACATAACTTATTTTGGTGAACTACTGTAATACATTAGCATGTATTGTAGTGCCAACTACATAATAAAATCACTTTCGGAACATATGTCCATGTAGCATGCCTACTGTATTGTCTATTTCCTCACATTCGTTGACATCTAAGGATAAAGAGACATGGTTTAAAGTAGGATGAACATAGTATGACATCATTCATATCATGGGCAAATAGATACAAAACAAACAGGCTATTTTATCATTGTCTGCGCACGTGAACATAACAACTAGATTGCAGATCAAGACCAAAAGAATATCCTTCATCTCTTTTAAATCGTGTAAGGTGAAATGATACGTTAAGACAACTATGTATAAAAGTGAACAGAGTAACTGACATTGGCTGCAAACCAAGTAGTTAAATGAACACATCACAGTACCAATCAGTTCAAGGCAGGAGGAGTAAGGACTTACAACAGCGGCTTGAGCTGGTGTGCTCATGCCCTTCATCCTGCTGGTGTGGCAATCCTTGAAGATTTGCACTGCATTCGGTTCAGGTTCTTTTTGGTCCGCACGGGCTTTCCGCTGTATTTGGAACAAGTCAATATAGATACGATAATATGGCACAAAAAAAAGAAGGAAGTAGCAGCTATTTACAAGAGCCTCGCAGTGTGCAATATAGCTACGAGATAATGTTGTCTGTTGGAATTTCACTTTAGAACGGTTGGTTTTGTTCTTAAAACAGTTAGCCTAGAAGAAGATACACTTGTAAGGCACATACATAAATACAAGTTCAATATGTGGTCTGATCAAATACATATAGCCTACCTGATACATTGGATCAGACCAGTGTTTAACGAGGGCTGTCCAGTCTTCATCTGTAATATATTCCACTGGAGATGTTTGGGCGATTTCATTGTTAGCCTTGCCTTCAAAGTGAGATTTTCTAAGGTGGTACCGATACTGTCGCAGAGCAGACTAAAAAACATGACTGCATGCTTGTTTAGTTGCATCATCTTTCGGATCCAACTTGAACCTCATCTGTTGAAAAAAGAATGTGAGTCTTATTAGGAGGAAGCTAGAAAGTATGGGACAGAGCAAGACAATATTACTAATTGCGATGAATAACATTACTTACAGACAAATGGTCAAGGAAGGTGTTAAACTGGGTATTGTCTTTCTCATTCCTGTACTGGATCCACGTTGGGAGGATACGCGCATGACACCTAACGGCAACGGATGCATGTGATACTAACTTAGCTGACTATGTAGCATCACGTGGCCTTTTTAAACCTGCCTCAAAATGGATCTCCATTCTTCCTTCTTTAGATTTTGTTAATCTGTCAAGCATTATCCCTGATGTCTGTTTCCGCTTGCGCCGTGGTGCTAGTTCAAAAACGAATATGGAAAGTGTTAGTGTACGTCAAACTGTGAGAGTACATATAAAGGAGCATGCAACTGCAACTTAACTCGGTCAGGTACCGTCTTGGTGTTGATGCTCATGAGGTTCATCTGATCTTGCCAAGTCCTGTTGTGTCAACAGTGCTTCGGAAGTAGTGTTAGGTGTGAAGGCAGCTTGGGAACTGGCCAGTTCCGAAGCAAATGAACGAGTAACTGGTTGAGATGCTGGTACAGTTGAAGCAGATGCTGCAGCTGGTGGAACAGGTGATACTGTGTTTGTTGATTTATCCGGTGGACTTGGACCTTCTACTTCACTATAAGTACCAGCAGAATCTCGACGGCAGAGCCTTTTCCGTTTCACCCGATGAGTAACAGCACACCCTACTATATTATTTTCCTTGCTCTTTTTTGACTTTGCCATGTCTGTGTGTACCCACAACACAAAAGAATAAAATCACTCTTCAGAACTCATTGATGCATGATACAGACAAGCAATACTTTGATGTAAGACAACCGTATGAGGATGGAATATGTAAGGAAAATAGGACGGCATGACATATTCACAAATACGATGTGCAAACTAAGCAGAAGGATTTTCAAGAAAATAGAAGTAATGCAAGCTAGACACCATATGAAAGATGCAACCAATATTACTCTGGCAGGTTAAAAGTGTCTTGTCATAAGTGGCAATTCGAAAAATTAGAAGCGGTACAACGTAGAAATCAATGCAAGATGCAACCACTATCAAACTGCCATGTCAAAAGCATCCAATCATGAGTTACTGATGCGGGATACACAACAGCAGTACTTTGATGTAAGAACATGGTATGATAGATAGATGCAGTGTATTCTAGACACAGAAAGACATGTCATATGCACATGTATAACGTATAGACTCAGCAGGTGCAATTTAATCAAAATAGAAGAAATACAGGCTAGACAACATATGCAACATGAAACCAATTATCACACTGTCAACTTAGAGCAAGCACCTGCGATGGTGGAGTGCGGGAGATGAACTCATCATGTAGACTTGGGACTTCAACTTCATTAGCAGTAGCGGTGGCAAATCTAAAGAGTCACTGTTTGCGTCGGTGCGAAGTACCACCAACATCCCCTAACTTACTCTTTTCCTTCTTATTTTCTGATATTGCCTTATGAAGTCAAAACCACAAGAAGATGAATAAAATTAACTCTGCATAACTGGTTGATGCATGATACAGACGAACACTACTTTGATGTAAGGCAAGCGCAGGAGGATGGAATATATACAAAAAAACAGCGTTTCATATTCAAACGTACGATAGGAGGATGGAATATGTATGAGAAAACAGTAAGCGAAAGGCATTTCAACAAAATTAGAAGAAATGAAAGCTAGGCACCATATGAACATGCAACCAATATCACTCTATCAGGTAAAAAGTGTCTCCTCGTAAGTGCCATTTCAAGATATTAGAAGCAGTACAAGCTAGAAGACAATGCAAGATGCAACCTCACAGTCCCAAGTTAAATGTGTCTTATGGGTAAGTGATCGTTGCAGGTATAAGTTGTAAGCTACGCAGATGCAATTCAACATAATCAGAAGCAATACAAACCAGACATCATACGGAAAACACAACCACGTATAACAGTTCCAAGTAAGAGCAAGCACCTGTGATGGTGGAGTAGGGGAGATGTGCTCATCATGTACACGTATGTTCTAGAAACAGGAACATGTGTCATATTCATAGGCATTATGTGTAAAGTAAGCAGATGCAATTCAAGTTAGAAGCAATACAAGGTAGACATCATACGCAACATGCAACCACATATAATAGTGTCAAGTTAGAGAAAGCACCTGTGATGGTGGAGTAGGGGAGATGTGCTCATCATCTACACAGCTACATTGACGGTCCAACCTTGTGTTGTCTTGCGAATCTTGTTGGGAGGATGGCGGAGTAGAATCTGTAGAGAACCTCTGTTTCAGTTGCTCAGAAGGACCACCATCATCCAATGCCTTGCCAATTTCCTTCAGCTTTATTGATTTTGCATTGTGAGGTCATACCGACAAGAAAAAGGAATATCATTCGCTCTTCAGAACTCATTCATGCATGATACTGACGAACACTACTCTGATGAAAGGCAAAGTCATGATACGAGGATGGAATATGTACGAAAAAATGAACGGCTTGACATATTCACACCTATGATGTGGTAACTAAGCAGAAGGCACTTCAACAAATTATAAACACTGCAAGACACCATATGGAATGTGCAATCAATATCACTCTGCCAAGTTAAAACTGTCTCGGCATAGGTGGCTTTCATCAAACTAGAAGCAATACATGCTAGAAATCATATTCAAGACGCAAACCAATATCACACTGCCAACTTAAAGGTGTCCCATCATAAGTGACTGATGCAGGATACACAAGAAGAGTAGTTTCATGTAAGAACATGGTGTGATAGACAGATATAGTATGTACCAAAAACAGAAAAGCATGTCATATTCACATGTATCATGTGTAAGCTAAGCAGATGCAGTTTACACTAATTAGGAGCAATACGAGCTAGACACCATATGCAACATGCAACCAGATATCACACTGCCAAGTTAGAGCAAGCACCTTGGATGGTGGAGTAGGGGAGCGGAAACTTGGACCATGTAATGCACTATCAGTATAAGGAGAATCGGTACAGATGCTCCGTTTACATTGCTGCAGAGGACCACCATCATCGCCTTCCTTACTCTTTTCCTTCCTCTTTCTTGATTTTGCCTTGTCAAGTCAAACCCACAAGAAAAAGGAATAAAATTTGCTCTTCAGAACTTATTGATGCATGATACTGACGAACACTACTTTCATGTAAGGCAACCGCATGATAGGACGATGGAATATGTATGAAAAACAGGACGGTGTGACATATTGACATGTATGATGTATAAAGTGTAAACAAAGCACAAGGTGCTTGAACTTGTTAGAATCGATGCAAGCTAGAAACCATATGAAAGATGAAACCAATATCACTCTGCCAAATTAAAAGGGTGCCCTAACAAATGTATTTGACCAACTTAGAAGCAATACATGGCAACAGGCTAGAAATAATATGCAATATGCAACAAATAAAGGTGACTCGTCATAAGTAATTGATGCAGGATACAGAAGAGAGGTAGTTTCATGTAAGAACAAGGTTAACACATAGATGTAGTGTGTACCAAAAATAGGAAGGCATGTCATATTCACAGGTATAGTATGTAAACTAAGCAGATGCAATTTACCCTAATTAGAAGCATTACAAGCTAGACACCGTATGCAACATGCAACCACATATCACACTACAAAGTTGGAGCAAGCACCTATGATGGTGGTGTAGGGGAAGAGTTGTCTTCAGGTACAGAGCAACGTTCAATATCTTCATTTAGGCTTGCTGTTTCTTGAGAATCATGTGGAGAGGATGAAATTGCATTCTTTATAAGAGTATTGCGTCTCATATTAACCCACGCACGTGACTGTCTCATCATAAGCGATAGACGCGGGATACACAAGAAAGGTAGTTTGATGTAAGAACATGGTGTGATAGGCAGATGTAGTATGTACCAAAAACAGGAAGGCGTTTCATATTCACATGTATAATGTGTAAGCTAAGGAGATGCAATTTAACAAATTAGGAGCATTGAGGAGGGATACACAAGAGAAGTAGTTTGATGTAAGAACATGGTTAATAGAAAGACGTAGTATGTACCAAAAACAGGAAGGCATGTCATATTCACAGGTATAATGTGTTAACTAAGCAGATGCAATTTACCCTAATTAGAAGCATTACAAGGTAGACACCATATGCAACATGCAACCACATATCACACTGCCAAGTAAGAGCAAGCACCTACGATGGTGGTGTGGGGGAATTGTAGTGATCAACTAGAGAGCTACATTGACTATCTTCATTTAGCCTTGCTGTTTCTTGAGAATCATGTGGGGAGGATGACACTGCACTCTTTAAACGACTAGGGTGTCTCATAGTAACCCAGCCGGGTGACTGTTTCATCATAAGTGATTGACGAGGGATACAAAAGAGCATTGGTTTGATGTACGAACATGGTTAATAGACATATGTAGTATGTATCAAAAATAGGAAGGCATGTCATTATCAAAGGTATAATGTGTAAAGTAAGCAGATGCAATTTAACCAAATTGGAAGCAATACAAGCTAGACACCATATGCAATATGCAACCACATTTGACAGCACGAAGTTAAAGCAAGCACCTGGGATGGTTGTGTGTGGCAATTGAGATCATCAACTGCAGAGCTACTTTTACTATCTCCAACTGCTGACACTGCACCCATTAGAGCATTGAAACGCTTACTGCTTATCTTCGAATTACACTGGAGCGACTTCTGTCTTTTCTTTTCTGCATTCATCAACACTGCGTAAGAGTCTGAAATACCCATGCATAAAAAAACAATAGTGTGAGTATGGGTGAAGTGTGTGCACAATTAGTACAGTGTAAAGGTAGCAGATAGCAGGTCGGTGAGAAATAAATGACGGGAGACATATGATAGCTCTACAACATGCATGGCACACTCAATTACTATAGGATTCTATGAAAATAGCAGTCGACTGAAAGAAAATAGGTCAGTCCATTTTTTCTGCACCGTCCGATGTACAAAGAAAGGGGAGATCGCCTTCATCTACCTCCAGCCAGTCAGTGTTGACGATCTTCCTCGAAACGCCAGCGACCACCGGCCCAGTATTCCTCCCCTGCCTGCACCCTCCC
>NC_041387.1:561849869-561852125 GCF_002162155.2 Triticum dicoccoides | reverse complement strand
CGGCCATCCATTCAAGCCCCGCCGGCCTCCAGATCGGGCGCAAGCAGCTCCTGCGCCCCACACCCCTATGATAGACACTGATGCGCCGCTTCCCCAGGGAATAGGCGGACTAGGTGCTCCGCGCACCTAAGCGGGTGCTGCTTCTTTTAATTGCGGTTCGACTGACCCTGAATTGAATTCCATGCAGGCTAATGACCTCTAGCAAAGGTGAAATAGTAAAAGGGAGGAAACCTTGTGCATTTAGTATCACGAAGAAGATGCAGTAAGAAGTGCTCAACTAGTTTCTTTCGTGGGATGAATACGGTGTGAGCGGAGACGTAAGATTTGCACGAATAAGGGAAGAGGAGTACCTCTTTCTGCTGGCAGTGCTGTGTCCTCCTTCTGTTTTTCCGACGATCTTGTTGTTCACCAGAAACCAGAAGTTGTGGAGGACGGTGCTACCTTGGACGAACCCATGGCCAAGTTGTTGAGTGTGGTGCGGTGGCCGTCTGTCGGCAGCGGGGAAGCAGATCCGAGGCAGCGAACAACGGCGTAGCGGGAATAGCTCCGGTGCGGTGGACGGTTGCAACAGTGGAGCCGCAGCAGTGAGGCGCAGGACGGCGTGGTCGGAGTGGTTCTGGTATGGCGCACATCGGTGTCGGCATCGTGGAGGCAGCTCTGCCTCGGCTTCAGCTGCTAAGTCCTTGAGGGTGTTGCGGTTGCGGTTGCGTTGGACGACGACGTCGGGGTACGGGCTCCGGCATGATGGAGGAGGGCAGCGGTGGATTGGCCGCTATGGGGTGGAGGACGGAGGAGGTTGGGGTTTCACGGCTGGTGGAGAGGGTGTTTTCGCGCCCACGGAGTATGAATGGGGAAACGGAGGGAGGCGGGGAACTAAGGGGGAACAATGTTTCGGTTTGAGACGCGCTTGTTTGAAATTTGGGGAAAGTACAAACTTTGCCCCCATCTAAAATTTCGGACATATTGCGGGTTGGGGGTAGGACAGTCATGTCAGGTGTCCCAAATGTGGGCGGGATAGATTTCGGCCGAGCGCATGGGTGTTTAGGCGCCCACGGCGTATGAATGCTTCTCGGAGGCGGTTGAGACTGGCGTCTTGGTGAAGTTACAAACCTACCCCGGTTTAGACCTTTGGACATCGGGCCGATAGGCTACACGGGCCAGAGTCAGGACAGTAATTTCCTACCACCAAAACATTAGTCTTGCACGGTTTCGGGTGACCAGAGGCCTATTTGGCGCTTCGTTCAATATTTGGGAGCAGAAGCATTAACGTTTTCGGTTCTCTTGAATTGAACTTTCAGGATTTGTCAAACTTCACAAATCTTTACTCTTGAAAATCCTAAAGCTACGATTATTTTGGAATGGATGGGGTACATTTTAATATACATTGTACACGAGTATATATTAAAAAATATGCAACTTACCTCAGTTCATGCATGGTTCCAGGTATAATCTCCTTGGTTGCAAAAAAAGTTAGATATGCGTATGAATATATATACCATGTTCAAACTCACAACAAATATTGATGCCCCCTTTTACATATGATTTACAAATGCCATTATCTCGGGTTCAAATAGATGAATGCACTTCCTATGAATTCGAATCTTCGAAACCCCCTTTATGTTGAATTCGACATGTATTTTATTTCGTAGCTAGCAATTTGGAATGTATCCATGCAAGTGACAAATGTATAAAGTGCTTCACACTAACAACATGGAGTGCACTGATTAATGTTTATATATGAATTGCAAAAGCATCCATTGCCTGTATTTCAAACCGCTCTCACTCTATGGATCGATAATTTGAAATAAACACATGCACATGCTAGAATTCAATGGAGTATGGGTGTCTGATAGACCGATTTTCGTCCATACGCAATTTTCCAAAATTCATGATCTCATCCAAAAATAATAATGCCATTTATATTTTAATTTAATGCGTATAAGCGCCTTTTACATGTAGATATCTCTCTATCTAACACATAAGTGCACACACTTTATATGCATCAGCATTTCTCTTTCACACATGCTCACAATCTCTCTCAGGGTGCCGGGGTGTCTCACGCACATGCTCTCTCTGTTTCAATATCTCTCTTTCTGACTACTATGTACCACTCTTTTCACTAATCTCAGTTGGAAAACACTATTTCTCTCACATGCATATATACACATGCACGGTCTCTACTAGCCCTCTATACGCACATATATGTGAATACGTGTCTCCCGCACGCACATTATCTTTAGGCCTCTCTCGCACACA
>NC_041387.1:561828868-561849510 GCF_002162155.2 Triticum dicoccoides | reverse complement strand
GTAGTTGGCAGATATGATTTCATCATATCATTCGGTAGGATATCCCTGGCTGTTAGGCTGGATGGTAATACGAGGCAAAGTTTTACCCTAGTTCGGATTGGACCCTTGCAGTTGAAGAAAGAGCCTACTCCTGGTACTGTATATTAGTGTTAGGGGTGTGTACAAAGTACACGTGAATACCAGGCATTATGCGTGTGTGTGTATACTATCGACGAACTAGCCCCCAAGCATGTATAACATACTAAGGGCCTAGGGTTACAAATCATATATAGTCGGCTTATCACCAGGGGGGATAGAGTCCTGCGCGACTCTGGTAGCTTCGTGTTGTACGCCGAGTCCTCCACATGGGTCTCCGTATAACACGTCTCGGTCCAACCTATATGTGGCGCAGGATGGAACCGACCCATGAGTCTTCATGTTGACCCACCACAACTAGAAATGATGTGCCCACCACACCACACACGCAATCAGCCACTAAGAAAATAAGCATATACAGTAGTACAACGGTATCTAGCTCACGATACGCTCCATATTTTGTTGATGACACCGACGGACTTTGCATTTGATGCGTGCTCCGTATTTTGTTGACGACACTTACGGTCATTGTATTTGAAGCGAAAGCACGATATGGTCACTGGACTTCAGAATAAGCTCATCACGGTCACCACATACATTTTGTCGTGCTAACCAACATGTTGTTGGATGGTTAGAGGACAGTAGTTTCTCGAGCCCACCAAGGTTAAAGTCCCGGTTCTTGCATTTATCTTGTGTTAATTTCAGTATTTTCCGGCGATGTACGTTAAGTGGGAGGAGACGTTCCACTCGACTACGAGGCACCTATGGTGACTTGATAAAATCTCAAAATCATATATGCTGGCCCACGCTCTCGAAGGTGCGGAGCGGACCGGCGGTGGGGAGTGGTTTCGGGGAGGGCAGGCCGGCCGCGGGCGGCGGGGGCGGGCGGTTCAGCCGGTGGTGGCTGGCGGCTCAGGGGGAGGGGGTGGAGTTTGATGATAAATTGGAGGCCCTTGATTTCGTATCCAACGGCTGGAAAATCTAATGACCAAAGATGAAAAAGTCAGTCGACTGACGTGTAGCCTCACCCCGCACATACACATGCACGCACGCAAGACATGCACGCATGTAGGCATGCAACACTGACACGTACACATAACGTACACATGCACGCATGCTGGCGTGCAACACTGACACGTACACATGCACTCACGAATACACGCACGTACGCACCCATGCATGAAACACTGAAATGCACCCTTGCACGTACGCACCCATGCATGCAAAACTGAAACGCACCCTTGCACGCACGCAACACTCGCACGCCTGCATGCACACAGCACACGACGCAAGACACACGCTTAACTACATGAAAAAGATGACGTCACACTCAATGAACAATCATCGGTTTATGAAATGCCCGCTTGTGACCGCCCTAGCCCACCAAAGGTTCCTCTGCTGTGCGCTGCCTGCGTTGGGTCACTGACATGCAGGCCATGCACCCAAAGAGCCCACATGTTAGTGGAAGAATGGCGTGGTGTCCTAGGTCAGAGTCGAGGGCGCCACTCGCGGCACGCCCGGCTGAACATGCCTCCGTGCCGCATTCAAACGCCTCCATGAAACCCGCCCGTGTGGAAGCCGAGAAACCCACTCTGGACACACGTCCGTTCCTGACCGGGCCGGCGTTAAACCCAACACCGACCGAGCTCCTCCCGTCCGCCGTCTATTTAATCTCCTATTTAAACGAGGCCAAACGCCGGCCAAGAATCGCACACCTCCGCCGCTCCCCTATCTCCTCCACCATTTTGTCCACTCTTACAATGGCTTGCGAAGAGTAGTTATTCCGCATCCTAGCCAGCTGGGTAGCCCGCCGGATATGAGCTATGCAGCTCGCTGATCCACCTCCCTCCCCTCGCCGACGGAGCCAGTTGCCGCCCCAACCGGCGCGCGGTTCAGCAACTCGCCGCTCCAGGCCAGCTCGACGAGGAGCTGCGCACGGGCGTCGTTGCTGCCGTCCACGCCGCCGCCTCGTACCGCGTCCCCCGTTTCTATGGCCGAGACTCCCATGCCGGCGGCCGCGCCATGCAAGCAGCGACAGAAGCCGGGTGCGCGGAGAGCGACGAGTCGGTAGCCAGCGCCTCCGCGTCCGCCGCCATCATCGAGGAGAAGTAGAACACGGGAGGCCGCTGCCGCTTGGGTCCCATGAAGTCCACTGCGGAGGCGACGCCGGCATACACAGCAGGTGTCTTGCCGGATCCTTTTGTTGAGAGGACCTTCGTCGACCCCGCATGGGCTCCATGGAAGAGGTCAATGTTAGGATGAACTCGAGCCGGTGCCGGCCATGGCAAAGTAGTGGCCGGTGATGAACTCGAACCGGTGCCGGCCACCATCATCTTCGGCACCAGCCAATGACATCAGTTGGGCAGTGGGGAAGCGAGCCGTCCTTTGTGCTGAAGCATATACCTCCGGTGCTCCCGGCAGTCCAGTGATCGTGCTGCCGGACATGAGGAACACAAATCGATCGGCGGGCGACCATTTAGGCCATGTATTATATACTTGTGCTGTCCAGAACTAGCACCGCGTAGTTCATTTGAATGTAATGAAATCCATCATGTTTGTGTGAAAATCTGGTATTTTATATGATTTCCGTCGTTGTTTATATGAAATACTCCGGTGGTTGCGTGAATGAGCATCAGTTTGTCTACGTGTTTGCGTGAATTTCGTCCGGTTGGTTGAGTTGCTATCATAATGTGTGCGGCTACGGTTGGACGGCGTAATTTTCGGGTCGCCGGTCGGTATGCGGGTGGCTCGGGCAGCGTTGTGGGACAAAAAAACACAGCTCGTGCGAGCTCGTCTCCAACGTGCGCGCTGGAGGATGCATGAAAGCATGAGCACCCGAGTCGTTCCTCGTTCATCGGTGGCAAAGGCACCGGTGGACAAAATGGTTGCCAATATTTTGGCTACCCCGAGCAAGATCCAAATAGCCCCTCCCAACATATTCAAATCCCTCGTTCGCCGTGGAATTTTGCCATGTGTTGTTTTCATGGACTAGCAAGATGCCTGTGCATTGCACGGAACATCAAGATGCATTTTTTTACAAACTCCCGCATGCATGCAGGGGATAATTAATGTCCTCCTTTGCTAGTACCACGAGGCAAACACCATTAATATTGCATCGATTAGTGTTAGTGGCCTTGTATATCTGCAAATTGTAATTTTGATAGTGGCCCCTTGTATATAAAAATTGAGGGAGAAATATGAGAGATAAGGTGAGGAGGAGTGGGGCGTGGTGCCGTGGTGGTGACTGGTGGTCGGACTGGGCGGAGGCATGGGGATGGACGGCGCATTATGTCTAGGTTTGTATCTCTCTCACACACACCCACGTAGGTGGGGGACGTGCACGAAGAGAAGAGGTGCACGCACGGCGCACGTACTCCCGTGTCTTTCCCAACCATACCCGCGTGGGTACACGGTGGAGCTCATTTCTGTACGAAAAAGGCAGCCCACATGGTAATTTGGCACGTGTACTGGTTGTCCACTTGGTGGAGGGAGGATCGTCTACCACGGATGAACAAACAAATTGCGACATGACGCGTTATGTTAAATTAAAAAAATAGGCAAACCATGTGGGGCCTACCTTAGAGGCAAGGCTCTATACACTGGAGTACGTTTGATGTGTCCCGTCAACTCACAGAACGAGGAGAAGCTTGCTTAGTACGCCGTCTCCCCCGCCCACGGGCGTGGTGGCTCGCAGGATGAGGTGAAGCTGGAGTACTACTATACACCTTTACGCCCGCTCCCTCGCCCACGCGCGTGGTGGCTCGTAGCACGAGGAGAAAATTTTACTACTCCCTCTGTTTATTCCTCGTCCCTACTACGTACTTTGGTTAGTACTCCCTCTATTTACTTACAAAAGGCCACTATAAAAAAATACATTCTGCATATATACAAGGCCACAAATAGTAATCGAGACAAAGTTACTAATCCCTCCTTTCTAGTTTATGGCTCAATTTCAAAATCTCTCCAACCAAGGTAGACGGTGAGTGGTCGAATTAATTTCGTAGTTTGCAAAGTACGCTCGTTTTTCTCAAGAATTTATGTTTACCGAGGCATTAATTAGGACGAATGCATGAATGACCACTAAATTTCCATGAACTTGTACATGCATTGGTTAGTTCCCTCTTGACACTGCTTGCGTCGGGTGATCTAACACACCTCGAAATCCAACATGTAATGGTACTACTACTAGTATAGTACTAGAATTGAGACTTATCAAACGGAAAAACGAATGTTTTTTAGATGATCCCTATAAACCCTAGTGGGTACGTACCCCATAAAAATAGATTTTTCCAAAACTAAGTCGCTCCCTTTCATGAATTCTGTAGTATACTCCTCCGTCGACGCTCCCTTTCATGAATTATGTACTTCCTGTTGCCTACATGTGGGACATATAGCAACCGGGTCAACGTGTCAAGCACCAAATAACAGTGCAGAACAGCAGGGGGGACACACCCCACTCGTACCGGCCCAGTGTTAGTAATGAGCAATGAGACGTCAAATCACAATGCCGCACCTTCCCAGACGGACGAAGCAACCATTATTTCACACTTCGGTTCAACATCATCTCAAACCACGTACTAGTATTGCTTCTGCCTCAAGAGGGACACGCGCATCGCCTTGGTACATCATGACATGTGGACCGCATGACAGGCCATGCTCCCCCGCCGATCACTGGGTAAAATCACCTCCTTTTTACTATACTTCCTCCGGATTGGTTTACTACATGGCATGCATGTTGTTCTAGGTTGAGAATTTAACTGGCTATATATATATGTGTGTGATGAACAGTATGCTAGCCTTTTAAAAATGTATACTTTTGTACAGTAGTACTCCACTATCGATGGATTGACTGTTTTGTCCTCGAGGAAGTTCTTAAAATCCTGGCACTCAACGTCGGCATGGCATATGTGGTAGACCAAGCAAATGTTATGTACGCAAACCTGGATCACGACGGGCTTCTTCCTCTCTTCGTCCTTTAGATCCTTCTCTCGTCCCACGATTGTGGTGTACTCAACATCTAGCCCAGCGACCCACTCATCATGTGAGTTTTCGAACATGCGTCTGAAGCGAGAAAGGCATCCTTTCACCATCGCGGAAGTACGGGTGTAGATGACGTCGAACTCATCGCCGGTGATGGTTCTAACCTTGTACTCACCACCGATCGGGGAGATTTGGGACGCCATGGATTTGGGAGGAGGGTTAGGATTAGTGTAACTGCCGTAATGTTAATGGACGGGACGACTAGGAGCGAACCGCCGTAGTATTAAAGGACGTGCGGGAAAGAGTAGGAGCGAACTGCCAGTGTGCGAACGGCAGGGTAGTGGCTTTCCATTCTCCCATGATACGGGCTTCCAAGAGCCCTTGGATCTGAGATCGAACGGTTGCATGGCGTGATTCTAGACCTATGGGTGAATATCCTATCCTGGAGGGTTATTCTTAAAATTTTCAGCAACTTAGCATGCGACTGTTTGATCTCAGATCCAAGGGCTAGCAGCAGCCCGTATCATGGTCGCGCCTACCACGACCGTCGCGTCGCTCGCATGGTCGCACCCTTGGAGATTTAACACGGTGCGTTAGGCTATCTGATGTTGGCATGTCATACATAGTCATCACTTAGTCACTCATACTACAACAAGGTTGGTTATAAGTGTATTTTTTTACTGCTCTCTATCTCTTTCTTCGTACTCCCTCCGTCCCATAATATAAGAACGTTTTTGACACTAGCTAGTGTAGTGTCAAAACCGTTCTTATATAATGGGACACAGGGAGTACTAGTATTTATTGCATTTGCCAAGGAGTGACCTCTTCCAATGAAATGGTGTTGCTAAGTTTGCTTCATTTAATTAGCTATAGACTCAAAATTGTCTTTTCACCTAGGTACACGCGCTTAGCACCATTTCTTCCTTGGGTCATCAAACTAGTCTCTCTCTTCTTGATTAACTTGCCACATCAGACTTTATGCCTATGTGGCAAGCTTAAGCACCTGTAGGAGCAAGTAAGTACAATAGTGCGCTTTACATGGCATTTTTGCATATGTGGAGGAAAGAGAGGCAAGGAAAAAGTGGAGAAGTGGGCTCTCATGCAAGAGCCAGCCTCTACTACTACATGGTGGAGCATTGGGAGAGGCACCTGTATGGAGGTGGTCAGGAATCAGGAGACTCACGCCGGTCGTAGCGCCGCAGTTAAAATGATAATGGCAAGTCAAATCACGGGGCCCCACCTGCCCAGTAGTAACTCTCTATCAAATCACATAGCCCTACGTTTGCAGCAGCCTACTCCCTTGTCTTCTCGCGTCTCTGTCGAACCGACTAGGCGGAACTATCCCGCCGCCTACCGGGCAGGAAAAGCACCGCCCTCGACTTTTAAATACAACTACTCCCTCCGTCGGATGCGTTTGGTTGAAGGTATCATATGAATGGATTGGGACCATTCAATTTTTTTGGGATTGAACCATTCAATTCATGTGTTTGGCTGAATATAAGAGATGAGCTAATTATTTAAGACGGGACCACCAGTCATGCTCACATAGTCATGCATGCAAAGGGTGGCCATTTGATTCGACTGATTTGGTTGGGTGGAATGGTTCATCATCTTCAAGGCATACTCTCTTTTTTTGGCTCGAACCATTCATGTGCTTTATATCCAAACATGTCTATTTTCTGAACGATCCCAACCCATTCATGACCACCCTTGCAACCAAATGCACGTCATCTTACGAAAATCAAATAATCCCACAATACTAAGGCGCGGTGCATTAACTTCTACCTCGTTTCTTGTTTCTTCACATATCAACCAATAAGAATCCAATGATATACTTTTTGTGACATAGTAACTCATATTTAGTTAGTCAAATGGATGACCTAGAACTACGTGCAGGCCCTATAAACCGAGATGCCTACAAATAAAAAACCGAGACGGAGAGGATAGTTTAGCACGTATCTTTTTAGATCAATATAGTCGGGATTCACCAAGGAGAAAAACCAAGTGGTAGGCTGCTCCTGTCGTGTTGGCATAGCAACTCAAGCAGGGTCAGTCCGCACACGAAATGGCGACACACTTAATAGGACCCCTTTGGAAGACATGTGGCTCATCCACCGTCTTGTTCCACGTGCGATGCACAAAATTACAAGTCGGAGCAGCAGTTGGAATTCGAGGCACCCCGGTCGTAGCATCGCAGTAGTAGAAAATGAGCGATGAGGGGTCAAATCACAAAGCCCCACCTTTCCCGCATTAAGCTGGACGGACGAAGCAACCATCATTTCACTCTAGCGCGCAAGAGCATAAAGAAAAGAGAAAACAATGATGCGTGCGGCAGCTACCTAGGGCACCCTAGGGTAAATGTCTCCACTATAGATCCTTTTTTTGAAGGCGCCTCCACTACAAATCGGCTTCTCCCTCGTCCTCTTGAAGAAAACCGATGATGAGTGCGGCAGTAGGGTTTGTAGGAGTACTACGGGGTGCAGGGCCACGTCGTAGTAAACGGGTTCGAGTCGACACCGTAAATATGTGTGGGCCGCTTGGTTTTACAGGAACAAGGCAGCATTTTGGGTTCGAGGACCAGTGGAGATATGGCACGTACAAAAAATTGTGGACGTAGGATCGACCAAAAGGCAATGATGCATGGGCCCTGCATTTTGATATACCCGGGGCCGCGTGAAATTTGCTACTCTACTCAAAACTAGTAAGGTACACATGTATTGAACGCATGAGATTTCGAAACCAAATTATGAATAAATACACACTATAGCATGTAAAGCTTTGAGTCATATATGCATGATGTAGATGTTCGTTTAGTTCGTATAGTTCATCTCATTCAAAATCAATTAGTTTTATAAAAATGTTAAGAGGGTTGTGCATTGTAAATCATAAAGTAAAAAACAAATAATGGCAATTCATTTAGAAAAAATAATCAATTATGATATAGAAGATTCTAGAACAAAGGAGAAGTGCTTGTGTTTTGAGGTTTGTGCATTATGCTTAAGTTCAACCATGGAGTCTTCTAGATTGTACATGTGGCAGATCTGGTGGAATGTTGATGATATCCAACAGCCAGTAGTGCTCGGACTTGCCCATCTCTGCATTGTTGGGTTAGCTTCATCCAGCGACCATCTTTCAAAGTTATTGGCACACTATATAGTTCTTGTGCCATAGTTGCATGTTTTGGAAAAAAGCTACTAGTGGGTTGTACTATCTATTTAGGAATAGAAGATGCATACGTGGAAGTTGTAGGGAAAGAGATGACATGGAGCATCTCAATTCCTATGAGTAGGGATTGGAAAAGAGATGTCATTGGTTCACACCATAGGAACTTTTCTATTGAATCTACAGATGACATGTATCTCAATTCCTATGAGGAGGGATTAGTAAAGAGATGTAATTTGGTTCATATCATAGGAACTTTTCTATTGAATATACGCTAATGTTTATTTTCCTTTGAAATTAAGGGAGTATAGGAATCCATTCATATGAAACAAGTGGCTCTAAAGCTATAGAAATGATATCATGCTTATTTCCTTTGAAATGTAGAGTATATGAATCTATTCCTATGAACCAATTGGCTCTAAAGGAAAAAAAATCATATAAAAATCATATCATATAGAGTTCCTATGATATTCCTCAACACTAAAGGATGGTTGAAATTGCTGCGGGTGATACGATGGTCTTTCTTTGTAGACTCCTCACCCATCTTTATAGTTACCTATCGAAGATAATGAAATGATATATACAGGGTATTCTACATGTGCAATTTGGTACACGAAAAGTCGGTAAAAGTTTGTGAGGTTCTAATTTTCAATAAAGCTATATGCACTGCATTTCGGAATGGAGGGAGCATACGGCAGATGCTAACACTCACGTGGAAGATTTGTGTGTAGGAGGAGTGGCAGTTCTGTTAAATGACATGGCAAAACTGACACTGTAGGATGCCGATCTAATGGTTCTTACGGCGTTCGTCAGGAAAAGGCTTGTGGCGAACGTTTGTCGGATAATGATTTACGGACACATGCATTGCATTGATACGTGCCCCCCTCTCTCTCACGCACACGCACCCTCACGAGTCACGACTCTCCCGAGTCCTCTCGTAGACTCGCACGTCGCACCCATCCTCTATCTGCAGGTAGACGTCAAGCACATATGTGCTCTTCACACCCTACCCTCAGAACTTCTAAAAAACAAAAGACAGCGCGCCCATTTTATTTTAGCTCACACGTCACACACTTATACTATTACTCTTGCGGCGAACGTTCTTTGGGCATAGTATATATTGTACTCTCACGAAGAGAAGCGGTGCACGCACGGACTAGTTCTCTTCACACCCACTCTCGTGTACACGTAGGAGCGCATTTTTTTTGAAGCCGGTACAACAAAATCACTCCACTATATATAAAAGCAGGAGCCTTAGCGCTTGCTTTACTAGGGTTCCTCTCGTTCACTCTCTCATGCTCTCCAGATATAAGCAAGACATAGGTGGCCACACTCTCTCTCTCTCAGCTCACGGCTGGTCACAAATCCGGCCGGACAACCTTGACCGGGGCAGGGGGTGTAGGTGCATCGTTCACCCTGTCGGCGGCGGCGAGGGAGGAGACCAACGGCTGCCCGCGCATCCCGATCAGTGGCCGTGCCGTTCTCTCCGAGAGAGCGCTGGCTCGGGAGGGCCTCCGACCCCTTCTTCCTCCCTGCGGTATTGTGGCCAAGATGCAGCCTCCCGACGCAGTCTTTGCCACATGCCGACGACCCTCAGGTATATATTCCTTCGAAACCTGCCTTGCTCTATTGCCCCAGCTCTTCCCCCTTCATGTGGATCCTTTTCTACTTCCGTCCGCTGTTACAAAGCCACCTAGACTTCTACTATTATTAGAAGTAAAGCTAGTTCATACAGTGAACTCAAAGTGTTGGTTCAAACAGGGAAGAAAGTGGGAAAGTTGTAGCATGAATCTAGGACTTGGTTCTAAGAGGAAACGGGGGAAAGTAGTAATATGTGTCACTGTTTAAATAACTGTATTTCGTATTTGCGCAAACAGGGATGTCTGTCTCCATATCATTTCGGGATGTCTGTCTCCGTATCGTTTCTATCCACACAATCAACAACACACACCTCAGTTTTAGTACAACTGCGCAAAATGAGATGGCTATCCCTCGTTGCCATCGTCTAACCTCCCGTCTTCAAGGTATCCCTACATTGGTAGTAACTAAGGTAGAATGACCAACGCAATCTAAAAGAAGCTGATTCATACATTTTACTTCCTGATTGCAGTGCAGGGACAAGCGAAAACAACTGCATCCTAGTCCGGATTGCAGTGCAGGGACGAGCGAAAACAGAGGACTAGCTGGCACGGCTGCATGGCGGTTTTTTGGAAAGGTGCGCGGACAAGAGGCATTGTGGTCTGCTTATTTCTGCAAATAGCGGTGCTTAAATTTAGTGGAATGCACAAGCATTTCAGCTGGTCAGTACACTGCATGGTTCAGTTCAGCATTCCAGTTGAGACCACAATTATAATTGGTTATTCTGGAATGAGAGAACCTAACGCTGGAAGGTGGCCACAAGAAAAAAGCCAGAGTGAACTCCAGGAAATTTAAGCCTGCCGGGAGGCCCTTTGCTCAGAGAAGCCTTGCTTGTTTTTTCCTGATTTGTAAACCTTCTCACAACTTTGTCTTTTGTTGTGAACTAGTATATGTTTGTTATGTTCTATGAATCATTGAGATGTATAAAATTGCTTAACTTATGCTTTTCAAGATTTTTATGAAGACGAGTTTAATTGTGAGTGTTCCACATGAGCGCTGGACTAGCGTGTGAATGTTTGGAATTTATTACATTGTGGCCTCAATTAACTGCATGAACCACTGTAACAAGATACATAGTACTACCTCCATCCTGGTTTATTGGTCCCCATTGTAATCTGTGCCAAATTTTGACCATAAATTTAACTAACAAAACTTTCATGCATGTCAATAAAAATTATATCATTACAAAATATGTTCAAATACGAATCCAACGATATAATTTTTGTTCGCATGCATGAACATTTTGTCAGTTAAATCTTTGGTCAAAGTTTAGCACAAATTACAAAGGGGACTAATAAACCAGGACGGAGGTAGTAGTTGCTTATATGCCAGATAGCAGATTGTTGATTGTTAGCTGGTCGATAGCCTAGTGTTGAAGCGAGCTGAGCCAATGTGCCGTGTTTTGCACAACTGCTTACAAGTGGGGTAGCACCAACAGTGTTTACAAGTATGTATACGTCGGCGCACGGTTCTCAAACGAGTGCTCTATTTCATCAAAACACACACTGCTTGTATGATAAACCGTGACAACTTATGTCTTACCATGCCATATTCATGAAAAAACTAGTGAGGACGCATCTGTTTCGGCAACAATTACGATGGTTCTCACATGATTCACAGGCACACAAAAGTAGCAGCAGTTCCCATAGACGGATTCAAACAGAGCACTAGCCCCAGAGGGGTCGATAACAGGCAAGGTTCGGATAATTAGACACAATCCAAACTACTATTAAACACTAGCTGGGGCAACTATTTTATGCCTCGATCTAATTTGCGCTGGACACAAGATGGACCTTGCCATGAACATCATCGAGGACGTCCCGCAGCAGCTCAATCCTGTGAACCTTCATGAAGACAACCTTGTGGCCTTGCCACTGATAAACTTGTTTGTGGAGGCATGCCACGTCATCTTCCTGCGTAAGCTTGACAAGAACAGTATGCCTCACAAACGAAGGAGTAGCTTTGAACTTCTTGTGCTTCAGTACACCCTGGACAACACGCCTGACAACAGTGAGGCTGGAATACAACTCTTCATTGGTATAACCGCAAACGGCTTCCAGGATCCAACAGCCTAACAACTCTGTTTCCCCCGTGCGTATATTCAGGTCGTCCGCCTCATAGTGAGTGACATGCACAACCACACAATCCTTGTCTGCATCAGGGCTCTAATTGAAACAGAAACAAATTCTGAATTACTTTTCAGAATAAGAACCACAAGTTATTTAAACCACTATGTATAGCATGGCATCGAAGCTAATAAAATTTTGCATTATTAATCACCACATACTTTCTTTTCTAAAAAAATCACCACATACTTAGATGAAAAACCACAATCGAGATCGGCAAAGAAGGAAATCACCTTGGGCAGCTCAGCGGGTGGGGACACATCCTCGAAGGGGGAAAACTGCTCCTGCAGTGCCACGGGGGTTGTAACCTCAAACGGGGTGTTGACCATCCTAGTAGTGGCCGTGAGCGTATCTAGGGTCGGCTCGGTGGTTGCCTCCATCTTCTTGGAGCTCTCTGTCTCGTGGGGATCAGCCTCCCGCGTCTGCTCCAATATCAGCAGATCTTTGACTGGTTCTCCTTGGTCCATCATGAAACTGACGAATACTAGGAGACCACTGAAAGGAAAACACAATCGCAATGACAATGAAATAAAAAAGAGAGTGAGGATCGGTTACTGCTTTGCAAAAGTTCTTTTTTTTATCTGAACAAAAATATACCAACATCACGGATCCGCTTACCTTCCCTTCATTGGGAGAGAAGAACAGTGGCAGATGCTAGTGTTGCCTTTCTTGAAGACGGTGAGGGAGAAGGGGATTCAGCGAGGAGTGAAATGATGGTTTCTTCGTCCATCAAACTTAGACTGCGGGGAGGTGGGGGTTTGTGATACGACGGCTCGTTACTGCCGCGCTACGACCGGGGTGACTCTTCGCCTGCATACTGCCTGCTAATTTGGTGGATGGCATTTGGGCCTGCACGCTGCATGGCCCGCATTCAGTAGAAGGAGACATTTCAATGACCTTGGAGGAGCCAGAAGCGGTAGAGTGTCTCCACTGTACTAGTAGTAATTGTTTTTCTGGGTAGATGTAGAGTGTCTCCACTGTACTAGTAGTAATTGTTTCTCTGGACCCAAGACAAAACAGCCAATCCACACTAGTAAATAGTAAAATCAATTCAAAAGGCGCTACCCACACCCAGCACACCGCCTCCCCCACAAAAAAAACTGGGTGCTCTTCTTCCTCCTCGCTCCCACCCACCTCACGTCAGCTCGCCCCCAAATTCCTCACCTCACTCCTACAGAAAACCCCAGCTCCCCTTCTTCCTCACTCCTACAGAAAACCTCGAGCTCCCCTTCTTCTTCACTCGCACTACAACTAGGCTCGTCATTCGTTACTCTGCTCAAATCCATGAGCGCGACGCGACGCCCTCGAGGAAAATGGAGTCGGCTGACCCCATCGCCAAGAAGATGAGGCTCCCGCCAGCGGCGACGCCTGTTGTAGATCCCGCACCCGGCAGCACAGGGAGAAGCGGCGACCCCGCCCCCACCGGATCCTAGGAACCCATAGAATCTCGGGTGGACCGCATCAGCAATCTCCCGGACGCCGTCCTTGGGGAGATCATCTCGCTTCTCCCCACCAAGGATTGCTTCCGCACCCAAGTCCTCTCAATTCGGTGGTGCCCTCTATGGCGCGCCGTGCCCCTTAATCTCGACCATCGTAAGCTATCTCTCTTCAATGATTTTGAAATCCCTAGAGCCATCATCTCCTCCCACCAGGGCTCCGTTCAAAGCCTCTGCATCCCGTCATGCTACCTGAGCAAGCATACCATGCCCTGCACGGTGGACGCCTGGTTGAAATCCCCTGAATTCACAGAACTACAACTGCTTGAGTTCTACTATTCCCCTGGAAATCACATACCACATACAGAACGCCATGAACTTGTGCCCTCAGCACCAATCTCCAGCTCATGGTTTTCCTCCTCTCTCCACACCGCCACCTTTGCGCTGTGCTACCTTCCAGACAATCTGGTACTAAACCTTCGACTCCCATTTCTCAAGAAACTTTCACTTGTGCAGGTTCGTATATCGGGGGCCTCATTGCACAACTTCATCCACTCCAGTTGCCTGCACTGGTGTGCTTGGTGCTTGTTTTCACAGTTAGAATCGGTTGTCTCCAAATAAAGTCGCCTAACCTTGTAAGAATTGGAATTTCTTTTGACAGAAGGCAGCTCATCATCCAAGATGCCCCTTCACTTCAAAGGTTGATCCTTGATTCTAGTTATTCACCGTTGCAAATAACCGTCCTCTCTGCGCCTAAACTGGAGACCTTGGGTGTAATACATGATCTCTGTGCTCATTTCAATATGGTGTTTGGCTCCATAGTTCTTCAGGTACTTTATATTATCATCTACACTTGTAACCATATGCTGCATTTTAAATTTATTCGCATAATTTATATATCATCTTGGAGTACACATTTTATACTAATATTATGTTTTATGCTCAATGAAGAGTTTCTCCATGGATGGCCTATCAATGGTGCTGGATTCTGTCAAGATCTTATATATCCAAATGAATAGTTTTGATCTGAACAAGATTATTGGCTTGCTGCAATGCTTTCCATGTCTGGAGAAGTTGTATATAAAGGTGATAATTTCACGCACATTGGAAGCCCGCATATAGTGTGCTAGAATTAACCTTTCAGCTGCTGCTCTTTCGACACTCTTCTTTTAGACCTTACCTGTTTTTAAGTTTCATGTCTATTTAGGCAACAGGACAGGGTAAGAAAGTTATAACCAATCGGTGGATTCTTAAGCATCGGGATTTTCTCACTTCTCATGAGACTCGATTGCAGACAATAACGCTAGAACGATATGTAGCCAACCGTGCAAACACAAGATTTGTCACAATCTTCCTGCTGAATGCGAGGTTACTATTGTCCATCAGGCTTAAGTTTATCAGCAGCATGGTTTTGACGGATGGGTATGTCGAAGAGCAAAAAAAGCAGTTTCGGGTGGGCAAAAGGGCTTCTGAATGTGTTGGGCTTCTATTTACAACATATTGTGGTCATAATCCAGTAAATTTTACGATCCAGGATGTTCATTCTATGGACCTGACCGATCCATTTGATTGTGACTGCCGAAAACATTGCCGGAGTTAGATGTTGTTGCCCTTTTCAATATGGGTTTTTTTGTAAACTTGATGAACAATCAACCCTCGTGCTTTTGTATAGTTTGTAAGCTGGAGTTAGATGCTCCTGGCCTTTTCAACTCAGAAGTGACTGTCATATTTTCTTTGAAACAAGGCAAATGGCTTGCCATTCGTTTAATTTAGAGTGAAATATTGTAACAAATCACAACCAAGGGAAATAACATCACTCACGCTGGCTGCTTGAGCTCACTGTGCATTACAGAAGCCAAGTGACTAGCCCCCACCACCCCCACCAGTCAACCCTTGTACTCCCCTCCGCCTGCGACTGGACCGGCGCATCTTCAACGGCTCCTGTTCGTTCCGTCCGAGGCCTCGCCGTCGTCCTCCACCTTGCGGCCTTGGTTCGCTCGCCGTGCGCGGTGCGCCACCCTCTTGCGTTGTCAACATCATCAACAACCAAGAGGAACAAGGAGATGACTGTACGTGGAGAAGATGACAGTAGGGACCCACTAGCATCATGGCAGTACGCCAGCAAGTGCCTCTATAGTGCAAGCCCAAAAATATGGTTCCTCCTAATGGTTGGACATCTGGGGCTCACGCCATCGTCAACGGAGTCAATAAACGAGAGAATTACACTATGAGCGGCTGACACCAGGGACCCAGCAAGTCGCGCAGTTTTTTTTTAGGAACAAGCAGCTTTTTTTGAGACAATGAGGAACAAGCAGTTGTTATCTATACTAGTTTTAGCAACGGGTTAGGGTAACAACGGGGCTGTGTGGGGGTTGTGGCCCGTCTAGCCAGGGTTTTATTTATGTTTACCACATCATGAGCCTAGTTGTGTTTTTTTCTTGCTAAAAATGGCTAGCCCAGTTCTATTTTTTTAAGAAATACCCAAACAAGGCCTACTTGCTTTATCGGCCCTGCTGGGCTGCAAATGTTTCAAGACGAGGAGAGTTTCATTCGGCTTGCCCAGAAATGGCCTGTACATTTTTAAAATACATCAAACCGGGAATTAGTTTCATTTTTTTTCATTACAAGATCTTAAATTCCATCGATTTGTATGCGTGGACAATTATTTTGATTTTATATTTATATAAATTATTTTTCAACATAGTTTGAATGTGAATCAATATTTCTGGATTAAAAACAGTTAACCACACTGAAATATGCATAATTTCGTATACTTTTTAACCATGGCCACAATATGGGGTGTAATGCTAACAAAAAGAAGATGGGCTCCAAACAAAATCTTAAGAATTAGCAAATGGGTTGTACATTATTAGAAATAATGGCAGATGGGTTGTATGGTGTTTTCCACAGATTTGAGGCTGACTTGTGCGCCCACTACAGGTTGACGCGTATGCTTTCATAAAAAAAAGGTTGACGCACACACAACGCCCTGTCAACTTAGTCAACACACGAGAGTAGTGACTGTTGGATATCCATCCAATGGCTGTCGTGCTTCTTCAATCTCTGCTCTTCATGCTCCAGCCGCTCAAACAAGCACCGGCGGGACTGCCTGCTCCCTCCTCCCGCGGCCGGCTATGCTGCCGTGCAGGCCTCACGGCCCCACCGTACTCCCATCGCTGGCCTAGCCATCCCTCTACTCACCCACACATGCTGTTATTCTCCGGCGATGGCAGACGAACCAGTAAACCCTCGTACTCCTCCGCTTGGGAAACAACTATCGAGTATTCCCTGGCTCTGTGTCGTTCCCTTCCTAGGCCTCGCTGTCGTCCACCACCCTGGTGCTCTTGGCACGACCTGGTCAACGTGGTCAATGAACGACATCCATCGGAAGTGGACTGTACGTGGAGAGGCTGACAGTTGGGTCCACGACCGCATGCAAGGAAATGCCTCCTTATTACGCGCAAAATAATGACTCCTCCACCTGACAGCTAGGACCCACAGGAAGGGCCTCTGTATTTCGCGAAAAAAAACGTTCCCCCCACTGACAATTCGGACCCACCAGCTATATCTTCGCATGCAAGGAAGTGCCTCCTTATTACGCCCAAAAAAAATGAATACCCCCCTGCTAGCTGGGACCCACCATATTGTTGGGCTGACTTGTGGGCCTACTAAGTTGACGGGGATGGAGGGCTTTGTCAACTTAGTCAATACTCCAGTGACCGTATGATGTCCATCCAACGGCCATATGGCTTCTTCAACCTCTAGTCTTCTTACTCCAGCCACCCAAAGCAGCGCCGATCGTGCCGCCTGCTCCTGCCTCCCGTGGTCGGCTATGCTACCGCCTGCTCCTGCCTCCCGTGGCCCGGCTCCATGTCATCCCCTTCATAGGCCTCGCCGTCGTCCACTGCCGTGGTGCTCTCGGCGCGGCGTGGTCAATGTGGTCAACGACCGACTTCCATCAAAAGAGTACTGTACGTGGACAGGCTGACAGCTGGGTCCACGGCAGCCGCAAGGAAGTGCCTCCTTATTACGCGGAAAATAATTATTCCTCCACCTGACAGCGGGGACCCACCGGATGGGCCACCAGTATTTTGTGAAATAAATCGTTTCCCCCTGACTGCTGGGACCCACCGGACGGGCCACCGTATTTCGCGAAAAAATGTTCCCCCCGCTGTCAGCTCGGACCCATCGGAAGTGCCTCCTTATTACGCACAAAAAATGAATACTCCCTCGGCTAGCTGGGACCCACCTTGGTGGGAGGCTGTCTTGTGGGCCTACTAAGTTGACGGGGCCGAAGGGCTTTGTCAACTTAGTCAATATGAATGATTCTAGCTCCAGTGATTGTACGATGTCCATCCAACGGCCGTAGTGCTTCTTCAACCTCTGGTCTTCTTGCTCCAGCCGCCCAAAGCAGCGCCGGCCGTGCCGCATGCTCCTGCCTCCCATGACCGGCTGTGCTGCCGCGGAGGCCTCATCGCCCCCTACTATTCCCACCGCTGGCCAGGCCCTGCGGCGACGGCAGCCTCACATCGCAGCTGAACTAGTGAACCCTCGTACTCCTCTCCACACGGGCTTCCACTGCCGCGTCTTCCCCGGCTCCGCGTCGTCCCCCGTCCTAGGCCTCGTCGTCGTCCACCGCCGTGGTGCTCTCCGCACGGCGTGGTCAACATGGTCAATGAACGACTTCCATCGGAAGAGTACTGTACGTGGAGAGGCTGACAGCTGGGTCCACGGCCACAGCCCAATTTTTTTGTGATTTGCCAATTAAGTCACTTTGTCAGGCCTGTTGGGCTGCAAATCTTTCAAGACAAGGAGAGATTTTCATTCGGCTGGCCGAGAAAATGGCCCATCAGTAATTAGAAATGGGCTGTAAATTTTTAAAACACATCAAACCGGTAATTAGTTTCAAATATATTTTTTTCATTTCAAGATTTTAAATTACATTAATTTTTATGTGTGGAGAATTTGTTGGATTTTATATTGATATACATTTATTTTTAAAATCAGTTTGAATGTGAGTCGAAATTTCGGGATTAAAAACAGTTCGGACCCCACCGAAATATGCAAAATTTCGTATAATTTTTTAACCGTGGCCACAATATGGGTTGTAATGCTAACAAAAAGAATATGGGCTCCAAAAAAACCTTAAGAATTAGCAAATGGGCTGTAAATTATTAGAAATAATGGCAGATGGGCTATAAGCTGTTTTCCACAGATTTGAGGCTTTCCTAAAAAAAGGTTGACGCACAAGCAGTGACGGTTGGATGTCCATCCAACGGTCGTCGTGCTTCTTCAATCTCTGCTCTTCCTGCTCCAGCCGCTCAAACAAGCGCCAGCGGGACTGCCTGCTCCCTCCTCCCCGCGGCCGGTTGTGCTGCCGCGCAGGCCTCTCCGCCCCACCGTACTCCCATCGCTGGCCTAGCCATCCCTCTACTCACCCACACCTGTTGTTATTCTCTGGCCACGACAGACGAACCAGTAAACCCTCGTTCAGTCATACTCCCCTCTACGTGGGAAACAACTGCTGAGTCTTCCCTACCTCCATGTCGTTTCCTTCCTAGGCCTCGCCATTGTCCACCACCCTGGTGCTCTCGGCGCGGCCTGGTCAACGTGGTCAACGACCGACATGCATCTGAAGTGGACTGTACGTGGAGAGGCCGACAGCTGGGTCCACGGCCGCACGCAAGGAAATGCCTCCTTATTACGCGCAAAATATTGATTCGTCCACCTGACATCAGGGACCCACCGAAATGGCCTCAGTATTTCGCGAAAAAAATGTTACCGCCGCTGACAGCTCGGACCCACCAGCTATATCTTCGCACGCAAGGAAGTGCCTCCTTATTACGCACAAAAAAATGAATACTCCCCCTGTTAGCTGGGACCCAGTATAGTGGCAGGCTGACTTGTGGGTCTTCTAAGTTGACGGGGACGGAGGGATTTGTCAACTTAGTCAATATGCACGATTCTAGCTCCATTGACCATACGATGTCCATCCAACGGCCGTAGTGCTTCTTCAACCTCTGGTCTTCTTGCTCCAGCCGCCCAAACCAGCGCCGGTCGTGCCTCGTGCTCCTGCCTCCCGTGGTCAGCTGCAATGTGGCGGAGGCCTCACTGCCCCCTACTACTACAACCGCTGGCCAGGCCATCCCTCTACTCAACAACACCCCATGTTATTCTGCAGCGACGGAAGCCTCACACCGCAGCGAACCAGTGAACCCTTGTACTCCTCTACGCGTGGGCATCCACTGTCGCGTCTTCCCCGGCTCCGCGTCGTCCCCTTCCTAGGCCTCGCCGTCGTCCATCGCCCTGGTGCTCTTGACGCGGCGTGGTCAACGTGGTCAAGGAACGGCTTCCATCGGACATGGACTATACGTGGAGAGGCTGGCAGGTGGGTCCACGGCCGCAGCAAGGAAGAGCCTCCTTATTACGCGCAAAATAATTATTCCTCCACCTGACAGCGGGGACCCACCGGATGGGCCACCATATTTCACGAAAAAAATGTTTCCCCACTGGCTGCTGGGACCCACCAGCTACACCTTCGCACGCAAGGAAGTACGTCCGGGCAAAAAAAACGATTCGCCCCCGTGACTGCTGGGACCCACCAGCTACATCTTTGCACGCAAGGAAGTGCCTGACAGTCGGGACCCACCTGGTCGAAGCGTATGTAGCATTGTCATTCTGGTCGCGAACGTGTACGTACATACTGGTCAATGTAGAGGCGCGCACGTGTCGTAGATGTAGAGGCGCGCACGTGTCGTAGTAGAGGCGCGCACGTAGCATGTACACGTACGTACATCGGCGAGGGTGCAAGAAAGAAAATACGGCCACGTACTTACATACGGGCAGGGTCTCTAACGCCTACTCGCGCATACGTACATGGCTGGGTCAGAACGGAGAAATAGCGTCGTCATCGTGTTCATGGGGAGCCAACCGGCTGGATCGGAACGGAATGCCGGCCTTGTGTTCGACCGGCCACGTTTGAAACGGGGTCCTGTTGATCGGGAGGGGCCTGGCGTACCGCAAAACGGAGGAAACGGACCTCCTACGGTCGAAACGGGGGTCCTGTTGATCGGGAGGGGTGTGGCGTACCGCAAAACGGACGAAACGGACTTGTGTTGGAGCGCTATGGTCGAAACGGGGGTCCTGTTCATCGGGAGGGGTGTGGCGTACCGCAAAACGGACGAAACGGACTTGTGTTGGAGTGCTACGGTTGAAACGGGGGTCC
>NC_041387.1:561815424-561828386 GCF_002162155.2 Triticum dicoccoides | reverse complement strand
GCCTGTTCAACCACCCCTCCACGGGCACCCCTCCACCATCTACTGTTCATCCAGCCCTCCACACCACGGTGTCCTGTTCAACCACCCCTCCATGGCCACCCCTCCATCGTCTACTGTTCTTCCAGCCCTCCACACCACGGGTTCCTGTTCATCCAGAGGCAACACCACCGCTCACTATTCATCCAACCCCCCTACCCCCCGCAACGCTCACTGTTCATCCCAGAGGCAGCATCGTTCGGCTTCAGTTAGCAGCAGTAGCGAAGGAATCGCTCCATCAGGTTCAGTTAACAGCCATCGATCGATCGCTCGGGTTCAGCAACGCGTAGCCTGCAATGCAATCGCTCGGGTTCAGTTAGAGCCCAACGCCTCGCTCGGGTTCAGTTAGAGCCAACGCCTCGCACACACGCGCGTACGTACGAGAGAAACGCGCATCGCTCCGCCCCCGACCTCCCACCGTAACCGGCAACTCCCTGAAATTTTCCTCCCCCTCGCTTCTACCACGGTTTTTTCCGTCATGGACGGCCCAAAGAATGTCATGCAGCTGCGTCTCCGGCCCGCCCAGGACGAAAAGCCCATTTTCTGTCATGATTTTTTGTCATAGAAGTAGGAGCCCACCACATCTATGATGATACCGGGTTTTGTCACAACTATCATCATAGAAGTGTCATATGTATGACAGAAAAAAAATTGTTCGGCCCAAAATGTCACGGATGTGTCTTTTTTTGTAGTGAAAGGCACACAACCCGACGTCCGCACACCACTACGGTCCAAACCAGCAAGAAGGATACACAAAGAAGCAGCCTCAAGCCCCGGCACAACGGTCATAAACGGCAAATCGGGGAAGCTGGTATCAAGTTCAGTGAATCCCAGTCCGGTCAACGGACAAAGAACAGCTCAAGCCTACTCGGCCCAAGCCACGAACTCGATCAGCCGTGCGAAATTCACGGTACTCCCAAAAGAATGGCAAAAGATACTAATAGAGAATGCCGGATCTCCAAAGTAAAGCAACCGGGCGTGTGCCGGAAAGATTGACGGGAGGCGCTTAGTTAAAAGCCCCCCCCAGAGCAAAACAGTACGGCCGATCGCCCCCTACCATACAAACCACAGCAATTCAATTGCATACCCCCAGACCTAACAGTCCAGGGGCTCCTTAAACAATAAAGCCCAAGCGGGCATGCAAATAGCACCTTCTACAAGGTGTCAGGCACAAAGGCCAGGTTCATTGGCCCGCCGCCCTAACGGTTGTTTTCAGATAACCAAATAAGGTTGCGCCATCGGCGCATTCCCCCTATACGGTACCACACCGTATGCTAACAGGATGAACCACGTTGGCTAGATTCCACGTGGTAAATCATCAGGCCCGCACCGGTAATACACTCACGCCTGCGTGCAGAGCCAAACCCCGCCCTTAGAAGCGGAGATCATACAGCTGCCAGAGTAGCAAGTTGCGCATGCCGGTCAATATTTTGATATGACAACCAACTATCTGGACACCAACTGAGGAGTCCGGGCTACTTCTCGAAAAGCGGCTGGGGTAACCAGGGTCCGATCAGGAACCTTCGGACCAACCACAGGAGGACGTTCGGCGGCCTCCGTGCACTTACCTTCACAAACTAACTTTTATGCAGAACAGGTTTGGCGACGTGAAGTCGGCCCGGACACACAAGGACAGGACCATGCAGGTAGATGGCAGTTCGGATTCACCTTCGATCCATTCACAGCCCCCTCCAGTCCGGCCACCACAAGTTCCGCCAGAAAACCATCTCTTTTTCATAATCATAAATCGCATTCATATGCATAGTCATATCAGCCTACTGCAATGCGTAGACTTAAATAAACTTGCACCGGTCGTCATTTATCATCGGCGCTTCTTTGCCATAAAAACAACATCCACGCCACGTGTTGCGCCTGGTTATGCCAAGGGCTTCATAGTACGGCAATAAAAGTCCGACCACCTTCTCAGTCGCTCGGCACCCCGAACTTATAGCACTATATGCATCAGCTCCGAATCATGTCTTGGGTCATTGGTTGGGTTTGCCCGGCTCCCATGTTTTGGTACCTTACGTTCCGTTCCGTCGGCTAAGGTAGCGCTGGGAGAACTACTGCGATTGTGTCCCGGTTTTGCCGGACGATCACCTCAGTAGAGAAAGCCAAAAACCGACTGTCATGATGCAGCGAGAGTTGGTCAGCTGTTCGAGAGGTTGCACAATACTTAAAGATTTATTCCGCATAACGCCACTATAAAATGCAGATTGCGATGGATCGGTCTTCCGATGAGGTGCCAATAGAGCCCCTAGTCCGGTCTTCCGAACACTAGGGGTTGTGCCGACCATACTCGAATTCCTCTGGCTAAGTGAGAGTAGTAAAGCCCTATAGTCTGATTGCCTGGTTCGCGGTGAGAAACACCTCCTTATAAGGACCCAACCATGGGATAAAGAGTGTTCAGAAATACCCCGAACACCCCCGTACTTCTCACGTGGGGGCTGAAGCCGACGACTGGCCAACTCTCAGAATTTACATACAATAAACAGCCGCAAAGGAAGAGCATATGTTCAAACAAAAAAGGCAACATATAATAAAAGTTCCATTATCCCATATTACAAACATTGGCAAGAATGCCCTCAAGGAAATATAATGTCTTTGGTGCACCTATCTACCGCCAGGCGGGCACCCTTCATTACACCTTCATAGTACAGTTCGGGCTTGCGATGCTCCTTACCCTCTGGTGGCCCCTCAGTTATCAGCTTTTTTGCGTCAAGCTTCCCCCAATGCACTTTTGCATGGGCAAGCGCCATTCGCGCACCTTCTATACAGACTGATCGCTTGATAATATCAGGCCGAGGACAGGTTCCCACAATCCACTTGACGAGTCTGAAGAAACTGCTGGGAATTGGATCTGCAGGCCACAGCTGGATGACCAAGTCCTTCATGGCTAGTTCGGCCGCCTGGTGCAGTTCGACCAGCTGCTTCAGCTGATCGATAAAAGGCACCGGATAGTTCGGCGCTAGATACTGCGACCAGAAGTTCCTCCCCGCAGACTCCCTCTCCTCGGTTCGGTAAAATTGGGCAGCATCTGATATGCTGCGAGGTAGATCCGCAAACGCCCCTGTAAAATCAAGAATTCAGCTTGCCACTTAGAGTTCTCCACATTATAACATCATAACGGCCATAGATACAACAAGCCTTACCAGCCGCAACTTTCCGGGCCTGCTGAATGTCCCGTACAGCACCTCGGGCTTCTTCCCGAGCATCTTCCGCGGCTTGGAGAGCTTGGGCGAGTTTGGATTCTTTCCCTACTAGCCTCTGCTCCAAGCTCTCGCTTTTCGTCACAGCATCCTGAAGCTCCCGCTCAGCTATGACGAACCTGGCCTCGTGTTTTTCACGCAGCGCCTGTTCGGCGGCAACCTTCTCTTGGGCATCAGCCGCTGCCTTCTTCAGTGCCTCATATTCGGCACTCGCTCCTAGGGCGTATAACATAAATACTTTTCAATAGGCACACTTATTGATTTGTGCCCAATGCAAGACAATTTTCAAACATACCTTGCTTCTCCTCCAATTGCTTCTTCACATGGCCAAGTTCTTCTTCGGCCCGTTTCAGGCTCTCTTTCAGTTCGGACACTTCCGCATCCTGAGCGGCCGTCCTCTCCGCAGACGCCTGTTTTCAAATACATGGGTATACATCATTAAATAAAGGTTCCCATTACAACTGAGGTTTGATCCCCTGCCCGGCTCTCTTTTTCTGGATAGTGTATCAGGGGCTACTCCTCATATCATACTAATTCTTTAAAGGTTCCTTAGAAGCCATACCTCAAAGGCCTTTATAAGGCCAAGACAGGACTCATTCAGCCCACTTTCGGCAGCCTGAATCTTTCCAACCAATGTACCCATAAGGGTCCGATGTTCATCGACGACGGACGCGTTCTTTAACGCTGTCAACAGGCCACCCGGCAGCTCTGCGTAGATAGAGGTTGCCGGTGGAGTGGTCAAACCTCCCTTCATGGAAGGTGGCGGCTCACCCGATCCTGGAGCTTTAGAGGCCCCCAGAACCTTATCTGGCTCTGAGCCCTTTGAGACGACACCTCTATGTTGCGCCCAGACTTCGGAAGAGGAGTCCCCGGAGGCGTTTCGCTCACTACAGCATTCGAGCTTAACGAATCCTCCGATGAGGATTGTGCGGCAGGAGACCCCGCCGGGCTGTATGAAATGTGGCGTTAGTTAAAAATACTATGCCCAGACGACCCTGGATACATAGGCGTATTCGGGTTTCGGTTACTTACGATTTTCCCAGGGGTTGGGCCTCGGGATCCCACTCCGGGCTGTTATCGGCAGACGGGGTGGATGCCTCTGAGGGGGAACCTCGCCCTCTCTTGGGCGATTCGGCCTCCAGGGACGGGGAAGCTGCACACTTCTTCCCGCCTGCGGAGCGAGGCTCATCCTCCTCTGCCCCCTCCTCTTCGTGATCGGAAGGAGCGTCGCTGGAGCCTTCGGATCTGGCGTCCGGAGCCTCGCAACAGCGGAGGCCACTCCGGGTCTTCTTGACCTTCTCGGAGGCCTCCTTCTTGGGCGCCTTGTAAGGCGCGGGGACCAGCATCTTCGTTAGAAGATGTCCGGCCGGTTCCTCTGGCAGTGGGGCCGGACATTGAATCCGCTCCACCTTCTTTATCCATCCCTAAGGTCACGATGAGACATGATTAGAATTGTCCCCCAGTGCATGCCAACCAATGGATGGACAGGGCGTGGCTGCAACTTACTGGGCTTGGAGAATGGGATAGTTGATACCCCCGATCCTCGGTGGAATCTGGCCATTTGCCGGACCTAAAGAGCACCTTCCACATATCCTCATGGGAGGAATCATAGAACTCCCGAAGGGTTTGGTGCTCGGTTGGGTCGAATTCCCATAAAGTACAGGCTCGACGCTGGCAAGGGAGAACTAGGCGAACTAGCATCACCTGGACCACGTTAACGAGCTTGACATCCTTATCAACCATACTCCGAACACGCGTCTGGAGCAGTGAAAGCTCGTTAGACGAGCACCAGTTCGGGCCCTTCTTGGGCTAGGACGTAAGCCGCAGTGGAGCTCCGGATCTGAACTCGGGAGCTGCTGCCTACTTTTCGCCGCGTGGTTCGGTAATATAAAACCACTGCTGCTGCCACTCCTTGACGGAGTCATTAAAAGTGCCCTTCGGCCAAACTACCTTGGGCATCTTGCTCACCATGGCGCCGCCGCACTCGGCGTGTTCGCCACTCACCACCTTGGGCTTCACATTGAAAATCTTCAGCCACAGGCCGAAGTGAGGCGGAATCCGGAGGAAGGCCTCGCATGCGACGATGAACGTCGAGATATTGAGAAAAGAGTTGGGGGAAAGATCATGAAAATCAACCACATAGTAATACATGACTCCACGTACAAATGGGTGGAGGGGAAACCCGAGCCCGCGGACAAAATGGGGAAGGAACACGACTCTCTCGTGGGGCTCCGGAGTAGGGACGACCTGTCCCGCCGGTGGGAGACGGTGGCCAATCTTCTTGGCCAGATACCCGGCTTCCCGAAGCTTCTTAATATCCTTCTCCCGGACGGTAGAGGTCATCCATTTGCCTCCCGCTCTGGATCCGAACATCTTTGGAAACCCTCTCTTCAATGGAGAAGAAAAGCGCTTGGGCGTTAGGGCTCGAGCAGTGGGGAATGAGTTAAGGAGAAGGTGGGTGACAGAGGAAGGTGCCCTATCTCTTTATAAGAGAGGGTAAGAGCTTTTTACGCCTACCCACTTGCCAGGTGAAACCAGCTCGCCTCCTACTCGCCGCGATTGGCGGTGCAGTTGGATTACCCACACCCGTGTTGATGAGAATCCCGTGATAAGGGGACACGATCTTCGCTTCGACAAGACATGTTAAGGAAACCACCTCGCGGTATACGCTGTGGCTGGTTGTGGAAAAATGGTTCGAATAATAACCTGACCGTGATGGTGTATCACGTCATTTAAAAGGTTGTCAGCTGGAGTATTACTCTCGCTACGGTGGTGTGTGAAGATCATCTTGCGGATCCGGACACGGTCTATGTGTTCGATGACCATCTTGGATTATTCGGAGGAGGAACCCGCCTTGCAATGCCGAAGACAAGACTGTGCGCCGGACTCATCGTCATTGAAGCCTGGTTCAGGGGCTACTGAGGGAGTCCTGGATAAGGGGGTATCTGGATAGCCGGACTATATTCATCGTCCGGACTATAGAAGCGTCAAGATACAAGACTCAAGACTTTGGCTCGTGTCCGGATGGGACTCTCCTTTGTGTGGAAGACAAGCTTGGCGATACGGATATTATGTTTCCTTCCTTGTAACTGACTCCATGTAAACCCTAGCTCTCCGGTGTCTATATAAACCGGAGAGCATGGTCCTGAGAAGGCCGATCACAATTACAATCATACCATCATAGGCTAGCTCTTAGGGTTTAGCCTCTACGATCTCGTGGTAGATCTACTCTTGTATTACACACATCTTCAATATTAATCAAGAAGGAAGTAGGGTTTTACCTCCATCGAGAGGGCCCGAACCTGCGTAAACATTGTGTCCCTTGCTTCCTTTTACCATCAGCCTAAGACGCACAGATCGGGACCCCCTACCCGAGATCCGCCGGTTTTGACACCGACACCCACTTAGCCCATTTGTGCAAGGCAAGGGATACTACTAAAGTTTAGTCCCACATTGCTAGTTGAGTGGGAGTTGGACCTCCTTATAAGGGAGGTTCTTTCCCCACTTGTATGAGCATGAGAGCAAGAGGGACATCCACGCGCGCTCCTCTTCCGCCGCCCGCCTCGCCACGCCATGCCACGCCTCATCACGACGCAACGCGCCGCGTCGAGGGTTGCGGTTGCGGGAATGAGCTGAGCCGATGTCTAATTTTTGCCATGCACTACGTGTATACGAAAGGTCACTTGGGAGCTAAAAAGTTTTTGCGGTAGTGGATAATGAATACGAACGGCGCACCTCTTCGCGTGCTGCCTGTTCACTTCGTCTCCCTCCGTTGCTTCACCTCCCGTCGCAGCCTGTTCGCGTCCCTCTCCTGTGCCTATATAAGAGAGGACGCTCCTCTCCAGAGAGACACATCAGAAGGTCCTCTTCCTCTCGCCACACAGTTCCTGAGCACTGCGTTGCTGCTACAATCTTCCCCATCCCGGCTTGCAGCATGCACCGCAGGTCGGGACAGTAGGCCTCCGAAACCGCACCTTTTGAGTCCTGTATAGGAGAAGGGTGATAAGGTTTTCGGGGAGCGCTCTGCATGACTACTGACTTCTTAGTCACGGACGCCCCGGACTCCGACGCCTACTTCCCTGACGTCGACAACCTCCTCGACGACATGGAGGACACCGACCCCAAGTCCAATGCATCTGCTCCTGCTGCTGTCTCGTACGTGTTAGTCCCCTTTCTATTAGAGGTTCTGCTACAGTTCCTTGGTCTAGTATTTTCCTTAGATATGTTAGACTCTATTTCATATATGCAACCTGCTATACTATCTGCTCTAGATATGTTTAGTTACGATTCATATATGAACATGCTATTTACCTTCTCTTTGTCAAATCGCATGGCTTATTTTATCATTGCTATACTAGCCATGCTTTATCTAGTATTTCTGTTAATAAAATCATTCGGTAAATTGCTCATATTTCCAACAGGATGTACATATGAACGGAAACAATTGGGTTTTGATGCCTCGCCTGATCGCACACGAGCTCATTTTGCCCCAGCTTGTGTGCCAGGAGGGCCTATCCCCGATGGTTTCTAGGTCGTGTGGGACGGACCCCCCCCCCTATTGCCCACACTCACTTGGCGATGGTTCCAAATGACGTCGCGGAAAGGGGTTAAAAACCGTGTGTATAGCACCGACGTGTACCAGTGGTTCTTGCATGTTGCATTCTCCATAACTAGATCTTAGAATGAGATTATGATGAGTTTGTATCGGAGGAGGAGGATGTGATGACAAGTGATGTTGATAACTCTAGCCATGGTGTGGAGGCACAAAACAATGAAGCTGGGAAGAACAAAATGTTGGAGTTGGCTGATGTAATGTGGGCTAATAGATATAACACAAGGATCCGAAGAAGAAGATGACGATGAAAAAGAAGCCGAAGAAGACGAGGATGGTGAACTCCCCCCTAGTCCAACATTGATGAACTTTTCCCCGTTGAGCCATATGACAGTTAATTCATACCGCCATGTGTTAGTAGGTAGGACGAACTACCATTTGTTTAGGACTAAAATGATGTTAATTTGGTACTGCCTAGTACTCTATTGTGTGGTAAGGTTAATTACCACTAGTGAAAAGGGGTAGCCACAACATTAGGTCATGCAACAACCAAACATCATGTTTTGCTCCTTCACAACCATAACCCCCAACTGCTGCCAACCAAACGACATGCATCAAACGGCCTACTAATGAAGTGCAAGCAACCAAACCATGTGTAAAACATGGTTTATAATATGTATTTACTCAGCCAGGCTGAGCTGAGCCACATATGCAAATAGGCCAATATTGATGCATGTAAAATTTTGAGTCTTACTAAAGTTGCTAGTTATAAGGATTAAATGCAACTTGTGTTTGGCAGTAATAATAGCAAAAAAAAAATTTAGATTGTAAACGGAACAAAAAACGTTGGTCCAGTTTGAAAACAATAAGGATAAATAGTCTGGAATCCGTAGTTTCACTTGTGGCATCTCTCCATAAAAGATAACATGGTATGGTGAATGAATTACAATAGCATATTGATTAAATTACAATTTTTATGATTATGATCATACATGACATGATTGCATAGAGGCATGACGTCCGAACATCTATAGATTGTTAATTTAACAACACCTATGACTAATACTCCAACCCAGGACCGCTACCATTATGCATTTCAATTTGAAAGTATTAAGTAAAACATAGTATTTCATTATGTATGATGACGTGATGTAGATAGTATATTGTCTTCACCCTACGATTAAAGAACAACTACGCAACTGATCATAAAGTGACAAATCCATCACACTGTGATTAAAGAACAACTACGCAACTGATCATAAAGTAACAAATCCATCACACTAGTGCAACAAACATCATAAATATTACAACAGATGAAAAACAATCATGCAGGGCAGCTCATGTGATCATTGTATTGAAGAAGAACAAGTCAGAGATTGTCATCCAACTCACGGACGAACATGGTGGCAGCAAGGTTGATGTAGATGGCCACCATGATGAATTCCTTCTCCATCGGAGTACCATAAAAGGCCCCATTGGATCGCGTTGGAATAGAGAGGTTCGACGGAGAAAAATTCTTGATAATTATTTTTAGGGTTTTCAGGTCAATATAAAGACATAAGCGCCAAGAGACGGTGTAGGGAGGCCTATGGGCCCCACACAACTACTCCTTGGCCATGTGATGTAGGCACGTGGGGTCCATGGGGGGCCTCTCGTGGCTCTGGTGCTCCCCGAAAGCTTCTCGACTTGAAACTTTTATTTCTATTTTTCTCAATTTTTTGAGCTCCGTAAAATTTGTTAGGCTGAAAAGTCTAAAAACAACAACTGGCACTAGGCAGCAGATTAATAGATTAGTCTAAAAAATAATATAGGTTGATGCCCAAATTATGTCAATATGGTATAATTATGGCATGCAGCGAGCAAAAATTATGTGTACGTCTAGGACATGTTTCATCGCTACACACGAAGACGATAGAGCATGAGAATGATGTGGCATTGCCGGAGCATCCCGAATTGTGATTTTGGGAGTGACCTTCTTCCCTTGTCAATATTCGTCGCATGTGCGATGACAATCTTCATTGTTCGAAGCATTTGAGGGCAACCGGTTATTTTCGTGACTTGACTACCTGCTTGCGCATGCACGATCTTTAGTTGCGTGGATCTCAAATCAAGACTATGAAACATATGTAGTTGCTGGAATCAAGAAAAGTGGCGTCGAGAACACAAAGATGACTTCAATTTGGTGGCGCTTCTCGAGTACCCGGTCCTAAGCTTCATGATGAAACCCCTAGGTCTGACCATAATTAGTTATACCTAAAAATTGCTATATTTTTGCACCATTACCTTGCTGAAGGCATTGCTCAGATTTGCTTGGACTTGAAAACCTAACATCTTGCCTTTGGTGGTTGGATCCAACAACGACGATGTTTGAGGGTCGTTCCATTCCTGAAAACAGTGTTGTTGAAGAACCTTCCTCATTGTTGTTGTGATGTAAAAGGTGGTTGGTGTGGATATGATTGTTGTTGTAGTTTATTGATCGTTGTTTTGATGGCTTAGGATTCCACTCTATGTATCCCAGAAGTTATACACAGAGCGGATGTATGCTCATTGTCATGCTTTATTTTATCTCAATAATTATAAAAAATATATGTTTTTTTAATTAGTGTGTGGGATACGTTAGTGGATGGGTCACCAGGAGGTATACCTGGCCATCTGTCGAGCCGGGCCGGGCTTTAGGTTGGGCCAACCAAAGCCCGATGCAAAAACACCCAAGCCCGAGCCCGGCCCGGCCCGGTCATCAGGCCTAAAATTCAGGCCCGAGCCCGGCCCATTATGCTAAAAGCCTGCCGGGCCTCTTCCTTAAATGGCGAAAACGATGGGCCCGGCCCGGCCATCAGGCTCAAAATCTAGGCCTATGCCCAGCCTGTGGGCAAGGTCGGATCGGGCCGGGTTGGGCCGGGCTGCCCATGGCCAGGACTGCCAGGAGGAAATCAAGAGGAAGGGCTCGATTCTTGGCATTGGCGCCGGTGCATTTCGGGAAGCAAGGCATCCCTCCAGACTCGAGGACTGCGACGTGGTGCGCGACCATAACGTGGGAAGAGGAGCGACGATCGATGTCCCATGGATGCCGTGTGCCGCGGCCGGTGGCCGACGGAATTGCGCGAACAGAGGAAAACCGCGACGGAGAAGAGCCCGCTCGTCAAGGCAAGGAAAGGTATCAGTATCGCCGACCGACCGAGCGCCCGCAACGTACCAGTCCCGATCGATCGATCGCTTGCTTCCCTTGCGCAGGCGTGCCCGGCCCTTTCCGCCAAGCAATTCCTCCCCCCTCGCCGCACTCCACCCACGCGCACCCCGGCACATATATATTGCGCACACAGCACATCGATTTACATCATCAGCTTGAGCCACCGATCCTCCTGATCCACCCTCGCCTTACGAGACTCTTTCAGAGCAGCTCGCGCCACCTTTCGCCAGCTAGCCATGGCCGCCGCACGGACCTACGTCGACTTCGTGCCGTCGCACGACCTCGTCGAGGACGCCGCCAAGCAGACCTTCGTCGTCAACCTCCCCGGTACGCCCGCACGCTCGTATCCCTCTGCTTCTGTTCTTAACGCCCTTCGTGTATTTCCGCTGACGACGCGACGCCTGTTATGCGTATGTGCAAAGCAGGGTTCAAGAAGGAGCACCTGAGGGTGCAGATCGACAACTACGGCCGGCTGAGGGTCAGCGGCGAGCGGCCGCTCGAGGGCGGCCAGTGGAGCCGCTTCCGCAAGGAGTTCCAGGTCCCCGAGGGCTGCAACGCCGGCGGCATCCGCGCCAGGTTCGAGAAGGACGGCGTCCTCCACGTCATCATGCCCAGGCTCACGCCCCTCGAGGACGCCCCAAAGTCAGCGGCAGACCACGAGGCGGAAGCTGCGCGGCACGCCGCTGCCGCAGAAGAGAAGAAGCGCCACGAGGAGATGGAGGAGGACGCTAGGAAGCGTCGTGCGGGTGACGAGGACGACTACGCCAGCGACGACGGGGAAGGCGCACGCCAGCCGGCGTCTGCCGGCCGGCAGGCGTACGGCTTCGCCAGGGACCGGAGAAGGAGTGGGATGGTGAGGGCACTGCTCCTCGCCGTGGCGGTGGCCTTGGTTGGCGTTGCTGGCCTGTATGCTCGGTACAGGTGGATGGACCCGTCGGCTGAGGCGGCGCCGGCAGATGGTGCCACCGTCGGCCTCTCTGACTATTGATCACCAGCACCAAGCATTCATTCACACCGCTGAAGATAAGATCATTCGGTAAAGAAAAACAGTGGACAAGATACGGGACTGACTACACGAGCTGCCTGAAATACTACGTGTAAATATGATCTCACTACTGTAACTTATACACACTAATAAGCTTGCACGTGCAATGCACGTCTCATTTGACTTAAAAGTTTGAATATGCAAAGCTTCAGTAAATTCCAATCCACATATAACTACTTGTAATTCTACTCTGCAATGATTTGTAACACCTTCAAATTGGGCTATACCAGGATTGCAAAATTCACAGTTGTAGCACGGTTCTATAGTATAATGAGTAGCTTGTGCTTCAGGGCCCTGACCACAAATCGGTACACTGGAACAACAGACTGGAAACAATAATACCCATTTGATGACTTGTACATGTGAAATGATGCAAATAATAAGGTGGAGAGAGCATAGAGAAAAGGCCAGACAACATGTGACCTCCATCTGGTAAAGGAAATGGAGGATCCCTGCCCCCATCTAGAACCATCCATCATATAGTTTTAGTGTTCAAGTATGTTATTAAACCTTCCAATATGGATTACACGACATCATCGGCAACCCGTCATGTGTCCATCGAAAGTATCAATTGGACTACTCTGAAAGGGAAAGATAAAATTCCCCAAGGATTAAATACCTGCGAACAAAACAATATCATAAGAAAAAAACTTATTAGATATGCAAAACCACTACAACTTTTAAAGTATATAGCTAAATTCACATTTATTCTTTACTTTTGTACGTATGCAAAAATGCAATAAGGGTTTTATAGACTTGTGGTACCTCTTCTAGTCGTTTTAGTGACGTGTCCTCAAAAGTATAGCAATTAACCAAAGGCCGGCATGCCTGCAGTGGCGGAGGCAGGATGTTGGGGAGGGCCGGTTGGAGCAGAAAACAAATCAAATGTTGCACTGTTCATATGTTTATTAGGAACAAATCCGTAGTTTTGTG
>NC_041387.1:561794409-561815284 GCF_002162155.2 Triticum dicoccoides | reverse complement strand
CCCTGCTAGTCATGTGTTTATCGCCATAGAATGTCTGCAAATAAGAACAATTTTTTTATCACTACAATGATTTTGATAGTTGAATTTATTGGTACACATTTAATTGGGAATAGAAATATTTTAGATGATGTACTCCTAATCCCTCATTCGAACAGTTGATTACTTCATTGGTTGACGAACCAAACAAAAGATAGGGGCAAATACATACTATTAAGTCAATTTATGAACCTTGGCAGAGATGGAGATGTTAACTAATAGACTGATATTTGTCAGTTGTTGCTGAAATTAGGTAATCCATAGAAGGATCAACTCTAAAAAATAGCAGAAAAGAGGAACATGGAACATTAGCATGGAGTTTTATAGTCAGAGATCTGATTGTGTATATGACAATTGTTGAATTGCAGTTTGATCTATACCCTAACCACACACATAGCAACAGTGGCAGTGGCTCCAACGTCCTCAAAGGAAGTGAAACTGGGGCTCCGAAATATCCTCGTTTCCTTGTTCTGTGTTCAAGGGCTGCTCGAAAGGGTGGTATTTCCTGAATTAGACAATATCTATTTGATTCATATCAACTCATAGCATGACAGAAAAAGGCTATAAAAAACAGCAGACAAGAAAATGGCATCTAAGTACTATACCACTCAAACAAATGCTGTTTTTGGTATTCCCAACTGCAAGACTACAATGAACCCTGTATCCATCTGTTTATAAATAAGCATTTGTAGCTAAGAATGGATCGATCAAACTGTGACAAAGAAACAAAAATGCGTACATAGTTGTAGCAAGGAACCAAAATCAAAGGGGCTCCAAACGCAGGTTGGGGAAACCTATCGAACTTGCAATCTGAGCAAGCTAAAAAAGCGATGAAATCAATGCTCTCACCTAAAGCAAGGAGGAAGCTTGCATGTGGTTGACAGTGAGGTGCAGAGGTTCTGGTTATTGAACCAATCACACATGCAAAATTTAGGATTTTCTATTTCGTTGTGAAACGCATACCTTCAATATGAAAGAGTGACATTGCAAGACACTGGATATTACAATACATTTTAATTCAGCATTAGAAATTGTTCTCCCGATGGCAAACCTGCAGGCATGGAAATATAGGACATCACGGTGAACAATTTGAATAATATATTCTTATTGATGTACAGTGAGAGCAAAACATAGCACACAAAGCGTAAATAGCAGACCTGAATATTTCAACAGGAGTATTCAACTATTAATTGTAAAGACAAATGAACAGGTTTGCATTTCATTGAAGATGCTCTAGCCATAGGGTGAAATTCATTTGAAAATCTGAAAACCCACAGTTGGTAACCATTGCCTACGGAACTGAACACACATATCCAAAACACCAGAAATCTGGTTTCCATAATTCTTTGTGGTACACAGCTAAATTGTAAACTTATTCGTATATTTCATTGCTTATTTGATTCTACAAAGAAATTTTTGGACACCATTGAGAACATCAGCACTATAAGCGTGTGATGCATACTGTGTATATATTCCTAGAGCATGTGTAAGTATCATGAGTAGGCGTATTTGTCAGATCTTTAAATGGGGAACGCTCGGCTGATCCGAACGCAGACGGACGATGATTCCTCATCTGTGACATGTATTGGGGAACATCGTAAATCAGTAGAGTGACAAAACAATTGTACATAGGGATCTTAAGAGTAGGTATGAGGCACTGTGATATAATATTGAGAAACTTAATTCTTAAATCCTAAATCAGTCCAATGACAAAACGATGCTACACAGGGATCTTAAGAGTAGGCATGCAGAGCTGTCACGTAATATTGAGAAGCTCAATTCATAAATATTTGAGTAAATCAAACTGTCAAGTGTTTTAGTAAATCTGAAACTGTGACAAAAAGGACCTTAGATGCAGGGAATGGTGATGAGTGGGAATGGTCTGAACCTGTATATATAAAGTAGCTGTTGTTAGGGAGGAGGCAAAAACAGAAAATATAAAATATTGTGAGTGAGATTGCATAAATATCTTAGATCAGAAAGTTCAGAAGCTTCTGGGTGGTAATTTTCGTGCCACTTGAGGAATGTGCAGAATTCTGAGAGCATTGAAAAGGTAATTGGAGTGACAGCAAACAATTTGTGAACCATACGAAGAGCTTAAATTCTCATAAATCAGATTGAGCTTAAATACTCATAAACCAGACTCTGACCCTTTTAGTGCTGAGTGTGGTATTGGCGTTGGACCATGATAATTCACCTGCGGCAATTGTTCCAGAATAATGGTGGTTAACTTTGTTCACTGTGTGGAAGGATCATCTATGCACTAAAATAATCATAACCAGAAGGATCATGTACGCATCAGATTGTCTTGTGTGGAAGGAACATAACCACAAGCATGCTGTTGAAACAATCCACAGTTCAATGTAAAGAAAACTTACTGGCTGGATAAGGTCGTTGTCGGCAGCAGAGGAGGACACCGCCACCCGGCCGCCCTCACATTTTTTCGAGTGGCAGCAGAGGAAGGCCGGCGGGATTCTCACGCTCTCCCACCTTGTTGGGGCAGCAGAGGAGGACCGGCGGGCGGCTGCTCACGTTCGCGGCGGAGGAGAAGAGGATGGGCGGGAGGAGGGCGGCGGCGGCAGAGGCCGGCGGGCGGCGGGAGGAGGGCGAGGATGAGCGGGAGGCGGGAGAGGATGGGCGGGCGGCTACTGACCGTCGCGGCGGTTCCGGATGTCCCACGGCGAAGGTCTCCGGCGGAGCCCCCGGCGCGCACGGGCGGCGGCCTCTGGCTGTCCGAGGGCGAAGGGCGTGACGGTCGGCCGCGACCTATGGCGACTCCCGCAGCGAAGGACGGCGGCGCCCGCGGCGGCGGCGCCGACTGTCCCACGGCGAAAGGCGCAACGGTGGGCGTCTCCCGCAGCGAAGGAGCGATGGGCGGCGGACGGCGCGGGGAGGAGCAAGAGGGGGCAAGAGGTCGTGCGGAGGGGGGCGAGAGATCGTGCTTACAGTTGTTTCTCTTTTTTTTTAAAGGGCGTGGCTGGTTAGCGATCGATTAAGTGCGTGGTTAACGATCGATTAAGTGCGTGGTTAGCGATCGATTAAGGGCGTGGTTGGTAGCGTTAAACACAGAAAGATTAATGACCATTAGATATTGCTAATGGATGGGTGTGATTGTTTGGATCTGCCTCTCTCTTTTTTTATAAGTGTAGTAGATAGATTCAATTGATGGTTGTACTTGTACATATATTGGGCATAGGGTACTATTGTCAAAACATGAAAAAATTGGCCTTGAAGGACATGCCGAAAATGTGATTTCTCAGTGTGTACTTGAAAATGTTGGAATTAACCACGATTGTAAAACGCACCCAGTTCGAACTTGAGGCGAGATGCAAGTTTTTTTTTTTGAGGGGACGCGAGATGCAAGATAGCGTGGCCTCAAGCGTGCGCACCGTTGGGCTGGCCCAGTTAGCTTCCTTCCGTTTCGTTTCTTCGTTCTTTTTTTTCTCTTTTACTTTTGTTTATATTCTTGAAAATGTTTTAAAACACATATATCTGAAGAGCTTAATTTACTTGCTTTTGTTGAAAATCTTCACCATGAATTTGAAAAATGCTAAGGTAGTGCAAGTTATTTGTTAGCGTAACTTAAAAAACCTTGATAGCATTCAAATGAAATGTACGTGACATTTTAAAAACGTTCATGTGTATAAAACATATCTTTGAAAAAAATTATACAATGTAAAGACATATTCCTTATTTAAAAAAATGTTCATTAATATTTCAAACAAATGTATGTGACATTTTAAAAGAATGCTCACAATTTTCAAGAATATGTTACTGATATTTCTGAAAAAAATATACATGTAAAATATGTTTGTGAGTTAAAAAAACATTCCATACCATGCAAAAAAATGTTTGAAATTTATTTGAAAAAGGTTTAACATGTATTTAAAAAGTGTAAATCATATGTCTAAAAAATAATCAACATGTATAAAAAATGTGTTCCTCAAGTACAGCAAAAATGTACAACGTGTATGAAAAAAATAGATATGTGTTGAAAAATATGAGAAAACCCCAGAAAAACTTGTGAAGAAACGCAGAGAAACCAAAGAAAACCCGACAAAACAAACCAAAGAAACAAAGTGAAAACTAAAATAATAAAATCAGACGGAAACAGAAAAAAAAACTAGAGGAAATCACAAACTCAACACGCTGAACAAAAAATTGGCATATTTTCGAAAGAAAAGGTTTGCAAGTATAGTTATGATTCGGAACTAATTGACGCGGAAGCTCCTATATCTTGCGTGACGCGAGATGCAAGGTTCTTTTTAGGGGACGCGAGATGCTTTGGAGTGGCCTCAAGCGTGCATCCCATTGGGCTGGCCCAGTTCGCTTCCGTCCAATTCGTTTCTTTGTTCTTTTTTTTTACTTTTTTTTGTTTATATTCTTAAAAATGTTTTAAGTACATATATTTCAATAATTAATTTACTTGATTTTTTTTGAAAATCTTCAACCTCAATTTGAAAAATGCTAACATAGTGCAATATTTTGTTAGTGTAACTTAAGAAAACCTTTATAGTGTTTAAATGAATTTATGTGACATTTTAAAAAATGTTCATGTGTTTAAAACATATTTTTGACATTTTTTCAAAAAATTATGCAATGTAACAAATTTTTGTGTAGTTTAAAAAATATCAGTACCATTTAAAACAGATGTATGTGACATTTTAAAAGATTGATCACACTTTTACAAAATATGCTGCTGATATTTCTGAAAAATGGTTATACATGTAAAAATATGTTTGTGAGTTAAGAAAAACATTTCACACCATTTACAAAATTGTTCAACATGTATTTGCCAAATGTTTAACATGTATTGAAAAATGTTCAACACATGTATTTGAAAAATGTTAATCATAAAGAAATAACTTCCGACCAACGTAAAGATCCAACAACCTTTTGCTTGACCTTGGCTTTGATGCATTCCTCCTAGTCTAGATTTTCACTACATTCTTTGGGATCGATGCCTACTTCTTGAACTTGAAATACCTACCTTCTTCGATAAGTGGAATGTTTCGCTTGTACGTCTACTTTGGCGAAACCCTTGTTATCTATGCTATGTATTTCTGGCCTAGCCCTCTATAAGGCACACATTTTTCATACGTGAGCCTGTAGAAGGAAAGCAAGAATCTTGGAGGAGGAAATAGTGTTTCAAAAATGTTCAACATGTATCAAAAAGATGTTGCACAAATATAAGAAAAATGTCAATTGTGAATTAAAAAAACATACATGTGTTGAAAAATATATACAATGAGGTATGGTTGGACCTTGTTGTTCTGTCGATGGGGAGCAAGGAGTTTGTCGACCCAATGTTCTCAGAGACTATGATATTGTTGTCTCGCTCCGGTGTCTCCTCCCGGAAAAACGAAGTCCTTTCTATTGCACATCTGTTTGTCAGTGCGGAGGAGCCGATTGGCTTCAACAAGGAGGAACCTGATGGGAGCCTTTGGCACGGCTACCGTCGAGGTTGTGTCTCATATTGACGTCAGCAGTGTTGCTAAAGCCACACATTTAGGTAGTGTCTCAGATTGAGGTGAGCGGAGTTGCTGAAGTGACACGTGTTGATGCTCCTCCATTATCTATGGATGAATTTCTTAGCAAGGTTACTAGGGCTGTCCCATGCCCCCTGCTTGTGACCCCGACGCCTCTGCACAGGGAGAAGGACAATGCCTCTTGCTCTCGGCAACGTAGTGGGCACCTGGAAATGAGGAATTTTGCATGCACAATCATGTGGGCCAGGCGCGCGGAGCATAGGTTGTTGGAGGCTTTTGGTGAGTTGCCAGAGATGATCAAAGTGGAGGGCACAGAGCAAAAGATGAAATGCCTACCTAGACATGTACAAAAACTTGCTTTCGCCGCAAGTGATCGCTGTGTTGAATACTTTGGCAAGCATCGCTGGGAAGTTGAAGATGGACCTTACACGTAGTTTCCCTCGTGATAATGTCAGCTGATGATGCTTCTAGGCAGAGGCGGAGGCAAGCCTTGATCTGGATGAGATCCGTCGGGCGAGGGGTGGTCTGTTCGGGTGCGCTTGAGCCACGCCTACTTTTGGGCCTTGGCGCTCTTGTATCCGGCGCAGACGATGTCTCTTGATGTTGTGTGGGTGTGTCTTGTCCCTATCCCAAGCTCTAGTGTTTTTTTCTTGTCTTCCTTTTTCATTTTCTTGGGTTTCACCTGGTTTTCCTTAATTAACTGCGAATGTTAGATTTTTGGGTATGATTTTCCTTATAAACTGAACCATCTATCTCCTTAATGAACTGCAGGAACCCGCTGCCCTCGCACGTAGGTCTTAAAAAACAACAACAAAAAATGGTGAAGAAATGTAGAAAACTAAAAGAAAAATCGATGAAACAAACCAAATAAACGAACTGAAAACCAAAAATAAAAAACTAGAAGGAAAACAGAAAGAAAACTAGAGGAAAACACAAACTTAACACGATGAACAAAAAAATGGCATACATGCCAAAGAAAAGGTTTGCCAACATAGTCATGATTCAGAACTAATTATATCGATGCTTTTTTTGATAGAAGATCCAACTTTATTAAACACTTAGACAAAGTTACAAAGGGGCTCCCCGATGCACTCCGGAGTAGAATGAAAAACAACAACACTAGACAAATTTTTACAAGACTTAGCTAACAGATGAGCAGCTATATTCACTTGCCGACAAACTTGCTTGAACACCACAGACACAAAGCTCCTTGAAGCAAACTTTATATCATTGACCATAGTACCAATGGAGGAATGGTCTGAGATACTTGAATTAATCCTAGTAACCAGTGACTCGCATTCTGAGGCAAATATCACTTTGAAGGATTGTTCTTCTCGGGCCAAGTACACAACTCATCATAGAGCCAAAGCCTCCGCAAGTTCAAGCTCTAATGCCCCATGGATAGGTTCAATACATGCTACCATACATGCTCCTTCATGGTTCAGGTCCATCACACCAGCCCCTGACATATTAATATCTGGAAAAATTGTAGCGTCTGAATTGATGACAATCATACTTTGCGGCAGAGGAGTCCACATACTATTATACACTAAGCTACCTAGTTTCCAAGGCCTCACAATCAATTGAGGTCTCCAATTGGAATTGGGTCACCCGATTTTGACCGAGTCAACCATTTCTCAAGGAGCTTTTATTAAATTCTTTTAATACAGTATGCTCCCACACTATTCTCCCTAATTTTTAAGGGCAGTACTAGGCGCACGCGTGCTGGCCCAAATTTTTGGCCAGTCGTTGTGCCGCGGTCTGATCCGTGTATCGTAGGCTGCCCAATCCGCTAGGTAAGATGTTGCAGGCATCTTCTTCGTCTCCGAAAAGATCTCCTTCCATCCCCACCAGCCACGCGCAGAGCAGCGTCGCGCATCTTCAACGAGATCCTCGCTGCTGAAGCGTCGTTGTCGTCTTTCAGCACGGGGTGCGCTGTTACAACGTGTGCTTCACCGCCATTTCCAGCGTAGACACTCGTCGCCCCTAGCATGGGTCTCCTGCATGCCTCGCCCCGCCACCTCGCCATCGAGGCTTGCTGTTGTCACCATTGTCCCACAGTCCATTGTCGGTGATTCATGGTCACTATGGTTCCAACATATACCAGAAACAATTCCAGCATTCTAGCGGTACAGTTGTAGCATCCACCACGCGGTCACCGCGGTCATCGTCATAGCAAAAATCATGCAGGTTGTAGCACTTTGGATCACTAGTGGTAGCATACTTTCATGTCGGTTGTAGCACCGCCAAAATAGCTGGGTTGCTAGCACCTCACCTCATGCCGGTGTAGCACCACGACATGTCAGCAATAGCATTGTGGATCACCGGTTGCAGCACATCGCCGGTCGACAAGACCACACCTTCGCCCCAATGTAGCACTTGGTTTGCCGGTTCTAGCACACCGCTAAGGTGGTTCCAACATCTCTGGTGGCGGATGCAACACCGCTCCAGGCCGGTTCCCAGTTCCAGCAAGACATGCTGGTGGTTGCGTGGCCGCTTTGAAGCGTGTAGTATGGCGGGGAGGCTTCTCGTGCACGAGCACGTCATCGCCAGTGAGAGCTTGTTGGTGGTTCCGCCACCACCCAAGTTGGAGGCCATGGCGGCCGCCCCCACCCCTAGCCCCTGCACTGCACAGTGCGCATACCCCCTGATGTCTACTACACAACCTTCTTCTTGTAGACGTTGTTGGGCCTCCAAGTGCAGAGGTTTGTAGGACAGTAGCAAATTTCCCTCAAGTGGATGACCTAAGGTTTATCAATCCGTGGGAGGCGTAGGATGAAGATGGTCTCTCTCAAGCAACCATGCAACCAAATAACAAAGAGTCTCTTGTGTCCCCAACACACCCAATACAATGGTAAATTGTATAGGTGCACTAGTTCGGCGAAGAGATGGTGATACGAGTGCAATATGGATGGTAGATAAAGGTATTTGTAATCTGAAATTATAAAAATAGCAAGGTATAAAGCGATAAAAGTGAGCATAAACGGTGTTGCAATGGTAGGAAACAAGGCCCAAGGTTCATACTTTCACTAGTGCAAATTCTCTCAACAATAATAACATAATTGGATCATATAACTATCACTGAACATGCAACAAAGAGTCACTCCAAAGCAACTAATAGCGGAGAACAAATGAAGAGATTATGGTAGGGTACGAAACCACCTCAAAGTTATCCTTTCTGTTCTATCTATTCAAGAGTCCGTAGTAAAATAACATGACGTTATTCTTTCCGTTCAATCTATCATAGAGTTCATACTAGAATAACACCTTAAGACACAAATCAACCGAAACCCTAATGTCACCTAGATACTCCATTGTCACCTCAAGTATCCGTGGGCATGATTATACGATATGCATCACACAATCTTAGATTCATCTATTCAACCAACACAAAGTACTTCAAAGAGTGCCCCAAAGTTTCTACCGGAGAGTCAAGACGAAAACGTGTGCCAACCCCTATGCATAGGTTCATGGGCCGAACCCGCGAGTTGATCGCCAAAACATACATCCAGTGGATCACGTGAATATCCCATTGTCACCACAGATAAGCACGACAAGACATACATCAAGTATTCTCAAATCCTTAAAGACTCAATCCGACAAGATAACTTCAAAGGGAAAACTCAATTCATCACAAGAGAGTAGAGGGGGGAGAAACATCATAAGATCCAACTATAATAGCAAAGCTCGCGATACATCAAGATCGTGCCATAGAGAGAACACGAGAGAGAGAGAGAGAGAGATCAAATACATAGCTACTTGTACATACCCTCAGCCCCGAGGGTGAACTACTCCCTCCTTGTCATGGAGAGCGCCGGGATGATGAAGATGGCCACCGATGAGGGATCCCCCCTCCGGCAGGGTGCCGGAACAGGGTTGTGACGCCCCCGATTCAATCGTACACTAATCATGCACGCAAATGTGTACGATCAAGATCAGGGACTCACGGAAAGATATCACAACACAACTCTAAAACATAAATAAGTCATACAAGCATCATAATACAAGCCAGGGGCCTCGAGGGCTCGAATACAAGTGCTCGATCATAGGCGAGTCAGCGAAAGCAACAATATCTGAGTACAGACATAAGTTAAACAAGTTTGCCTTAAGAAGGCTAGCACAAACTGGGATACAGATCGAAAGAGGCGCAGGCCTCCTGCCTGGGATCCTCCTAAACTACTCCAGGTCGTCTTCAGCAGCCTGCACGTAGTAGTAGGCACCTCCAGTGTAGTAAGAGTCGTCGTCGATGGTGGCGTCTTGCTCCTGGGCTCCAGCATCTGGTTGCGACAACCAGGTAGAAGGGAAGGGGGGGAAAAGGGGGAGAAAAGCAACCGTGAGTACTCATCCAAAGTACTCGCAAGCAAGGAGCTACACTACATATGCATGGGTATATGTGTAAAGAGGCAATATCGGTGGACTAAACTGCAGAATGCCAGAATAAGAGGGGGATAGCTAATCCTGTCGAAGACTACGCTTGTGGCCACCTCCATCTTGCAGCATGTAGAAGAGAGTAGATTGAAGTCCTCCAAGTAGCATCGCATAGCATAACCCTACCCGGCGATCCTCTCCTTGTTGCCCTGTTAGAGAGCGATCACCGGGTTGTATCTGACACTTGGAAGGGTGTGTTTTATTAAGTATCCGGTTCTAGTTGTCATAAGGTCAAGGTACAACTCCAAGCCGTCCTGTTACCGAAGATCACGGCTATTCGAATAGATTAACTTCCCTGCAGGGGTGCACCACATAACCCAACACGCTCGATCCCATTTGGCCGGACACACTTTCCTGGGTCATGCCCGGCCTTGGAAGATCAACACGTCGCAGCCCCACCTAGGCACAACAGAGAGGTCAGCACGCCGGTCTAACTCCTATGCGCGCAGGGGTCTGGGCCCATCGCCCTTTGCACACCTGCATGTTGCGAACGCGGCCGGAAGCAGAACTAGCCCCCTTAATACAAGTGAAGGCTTACGTTCCAATCCGGCGCACGCCACTCAGTCGCTGACGTCAAGAAGGCTTCGGCTGATACCACGACGTCGAGTGCCCATATCTTTCCCACGTAGTTGGTTAGTGTGTATAGGCCAATAGCCAGACTCAGATCAAATACCAAGATCTCGTTAAGCGTGTTAAGTATCCGCGAACGCCGAACAGGGCCAGGCCCACCTGTCTCCTAGGTGGTCTCAACCTGCCCTGTCGCTCCGCCACAAAGTAACAGTCGGGGGCCGTCGGGAACCCAGGCCCACCTCTACCGGGATGGAGCCACCTGTCCTTCCAGCCCCCACATCGGAATCACCAGCGGGTACTCAACGAGCTGACCCGACTTTAGTCACCATCTGCATAGCATGTATGTATGTATAATATATACCCGTGATCACCTCCCAAGTGATCACGGCCCGATAGTATAGCAAGGCAGACTGACAAGAATGTAGAGCCAATGATGATAAACTAGCATCCTATACTAAGTATTTAGGATTGCAGGTAAGGTATCAACAGATGTAGCAACAATGTCAGGCTATGCATCAGAATAGGATTAACGAAAAGCAGTAACATGCTACACTACTCTAATGCAAGAAGTATAGAGGAGAATGGGCGATATCTGGTGATCAAGGGGGGGGGGCTTGCCTGGTTGCTCTGGCAAGAGAGAGGGGTCGTCAACTCCGTAGTCGAACTGGGCAGCAGCAGCGTCGGTCTCGTAGTCTACCGAGAGAAGAGGGGGGAGAAATAATAAATATAATGCAAACATAAGCATGACGATGTATGACATGACAATGAGTGGTGCTAGGTGTGCCCTAACGCGGTAGTAGGTGATGCCGGCGAGAGGGGGAAACATCCGGGAAGGTATCCCCGGTGTTTCGCGTTTTCAGACAGGTGAACCGAAGGGGGAAAGTTGCGTGTTCGCTATGCTAGGGAGGTGTGGCGGACGAACGGGCTATATATCCGGATTCGTCTCATCGTTGTGTGCAACTTTCATGTAGAAAACATTTTCATCTGACCTGTGGTTTATTTTCTATTAATTTTTAAAGTTTTAGATCATTTTCTAAATTTAATTTAATTTGAAATTAAATGAAATACTAGGTGCACCCAGCTATGGGTACACAGAAGTGTACCAGAGGGTGTACCAGAGGGGCCGACATGTGGGTCAAGGGGGGTTAGGTTGACCCAGTCAATGTTTGACTGGTCAACCTAGGAATAGTGTAAGCGGGTCCCGTGTGTCATAGACTTGGGCACTTTTTAATTAAATTTGTTACTTTAATTTATCGGCTCCACATGTGATAGGCACTACACCTAACCATTATTTATCCCAAGTAGTACTACTAATCAGCTAACTAAACTAAACAGGGCCGGCTCTCTGGACCATCACACGACCATGCACAAAGGCACATGCCATGGCCATGGTCAGCAACATCATATAATAGCAGCAGCTAAGCATGAGGAGCAGTAGCGCAACGTAGCAGCTAGCGAGCAGCATCAATAGGCGAGCAACAGCGATTAGCAGCAGCAACTCGCACGCGAGGAGGCAGCAGGGACGGGCGGTGCGACAGCTCGCAGAGGCGGGCGCCGACGTGGCACGAGGCCAAGGCGCGCGGGACGCAGGCGCGGTTGCGGTGATGAGCAGCGACAGGGGCGCGGGTCACGCGCCGGCAAACGGGCGCGGGGGCGGCCATGCGCGCACTGGAGGCGGCAGGGGCGTGGTCTAGGGGCCTCGGGCGTGGACGCGGGACAGCACCGACGGACGCGGTATGGCGCCGGCAGGTGCGTGCGGTGGATGATGGTGCGTGACCGGCGACAGGGAGGGGTGCCGGAGCGGGTGCACAAGTGAAAGAGGAGGCCACAGGCCTCACCAGTGTTGCAGGGGTTTGGTCGTCGAGGCTTGGGGTAGCCGGCGTGGAGGAAGACGAGGAGGCGACTGGCGACGGCGGTGATGGGGTCAGGGCGGTCCGGCGAGCCGGCGATGAAGCTCGGGGGCAGGCGGGGCAGCATGGTCGAGGCAGAGGACGAAGATGGGTGGAGAGGTGGTGCAGAGCATGGCCAGGAGCAGTCTTGGACAGATCAGCCTGACGGGGAGGCGGTCCGGCGAGGGCGGATTCGAGCGGCGCCGGGCGTGGTGTCAGGGGCGCGGTTGCCCCCGATCCAGATCCACTCGGGGGTGGGAAGGGGGAGTGGCGACGTGAGGGGAGGGGAGTGGGAGCGAGTGGGCTAGGGTTCAGGGGTACGAGGGATAAGGAGTGGGAGGGGCCGGCTGGGCCGGCCAACTGCATGGCCAGCTGGGTCGTGGCCCAGCGGGGGGGGGGGGTTCCCTTTTTTATGTTGTTGTTTTTGTTTAGTCCTTTTCTTTTTATTTATATTACTTTTCTGTTTTCTTTTAGTTCCTAATTATTTTAGTTTTAATAATATACCAAAGTTGCACCTAAATTGATGTTACAACTTATGTCACAACCACAAAAGTTTCAACCCAAAATAATATAGTTTAGTATTTTCCAAAATATAAAAGGCATTTAATTAATGGTTTTAGCTATTGATTTAATTAGTTTTGGAGCCTTTAAACATCTTATCAAAGTTTGGTTTCTCCACCATAATTACTTACGATTTATTTGACACAACCCGAACATTTTAGTTTTGATATTTGAAAATCTTACTGTTTGCCTATATTTTAAATTTTAATTTGAATCGTTTTTGAACTAACTCGAGTTTATCAACAGTAACCGAGGTGACATGGCATCATTAGCAGAGGGTTACTATGGCTTAATTATCCGGGCGTCACAATTCTCCTCCACTACAAGAAATTTCGTCTCGAGATTTAGGAGCGGTTATAAGGGGGAAAGGGATCTTGTTACGAAGTTCTAATGATTCTTCTCGGTCATAGTTGCTCTTCTCGAAGAGGTCGATCCATTACATTGATGTCTTCAGTCCTTTGCTTCAGGTCATCATGATGAAGTCGTCGTCCTTCCGTCAGGATCTTCACTGTCCTTACGAAAGGGTAAGAAGGGAAAACTCTATATGGATGGATTCTAACAAGATCTAGCATCAGACGGTTAACTCAGGGAAGAAGCATAAGTACCTCTCGATTTGAAACTTAAGAAGATATCGAGAGCAAAGTAAGAAGGTACCATGAGAAGTTTCAAATGGATAGGCAATCGTTCGATGCCTAATCAGAAGGTGAAAGGGTTTCAGGGCAACGAGAATAGGTATTGCGCCTCATACCAGAATAGATCACTAGACAGGTGGTCCGTGAATTACATACAAAGTCAAGCACGAGGAACAACCTTGGGAACAGGTGGTGTACAGGAGAGTCAGGTTTCGATCATGTGGAACTGTGGGTTATGGGCGCACCATGTGGTTTAAAGTAGAAAGGGGGCTGACATCTTGCACGGTCATGATAGCAAGGCATGCCAGAGGGTAGCCTGTCAGTTATGACGACAACAACATCGATACCAAGGGCGAGGGACGAAGAGAACCATTTTCCTGCTCGTTGAAATGAGGCGGACCAATAGGAAAAGTTCTCGTCCATCGGTGGCTACCGGAATGTTATCAATAATAGTACCAGGGTCTTACTGATAGAGTTATACACCGAGGTGTTTACATAAGCAGGGAATATCACTGCTTAGATCATATGGATCACAAGAAACGTTAAACCAACCAATGGAAAGGAAAATATGATTATCATATTAAACAGAACAATGGAAAGGAAAAATGAGTTTAAACACATATTTCAAGGGTATATCCTTCCCAAGGACAAGTAGAGCATGATATCCATGACAGGATAGAAAGCAGAAAACCATTTAGGTCATGGAGAGAAATTTCATGACATTACCCATACAACGGTGTTTTGGATAATTGATAAAGAAAAGATAGCATTGCTTCAACTGTTCTTATTGAAGATCGGAGTACCATAGACATGCTTCGAGATAGCATTGACATGGTCAACAGGTGAAGATCAGACTTTGGAAACAAAAAGGATCCATCAGGAACAACTTCTAGAATAAGTCTTACAATTTCCTCATGGAAGAATGGATAATCTTGCTAAAAGGAAGAACTATAACAATAGGGCCTCCGGCCAGGTGTGCTAGGCATGACATCATATTACCGGGTCATCAGAGGACCAACATCATAACTCCTGGAAAGTTGTCCCAATCATCATATCTGACCGAGATTCAGATCCGATTGGTGTCATGATACCTCAGACTTAGGATACCTGAGAAGAAAAGGTGCAACACAAATTGTCGAGATGACATTGTAAGATTCTTGGGAATTGAACTATGGAAGTGAGTTCCGAAACAAGAGTTCATCATTAAATCAAAGAGAGGATGAGGCGGTGGCTGATGGTCTCAGCGACAATTCATCGAGATTTCCAAAAGATGGATCTCCATAATTATGTGAACAAGGAGATAACATTTAACAGATCAAATGATATAATGATGTATGCTCGAGGGAAACATACACAATTAATCACTGGTTGAAAGATGCACCCGAAATATGGGCTTAGGTAGCAAGATCAATGTTAGAATGGTGATTCGATAACCAATGGTCTAAGAATGAAATGTCGACCATTAACTTCAAAGCAATAGGGTTGCTAGAAGTACAGAATTTACACATCACAGACCATTTGTCAGTATTCCGGTTAGAAACAACACGGGGACCAAGAAAAGAACGGTGATGGTAATAAGTATCACTTGTATCAAGAATTCTTAAGGATGGTGAATTTCTCGCAACATTCTTGACATAAAATACGATAGTGCTCCATGGTAGGACATAAGCTGGATAGCAGGGAGCTCCATAACATGAACAAGTATGTGTTGGAGGGAAGGCAATAATGTTGTCGATGATAACACAAACCATCGAGGGGGCAAGCATGGAATTTCTCATCAGGAACTCAATGTATGTCTCGGAAGACGTTAAAATACTGACGATGATCACGACACATTTGTCGAGGGGTTTCAAAAGGATGTAATCGATCGGCGACGACATCAAGCCAAGGGGATGGTGAAGCAAAAGGTTATTATAATCATAGATAAGATGCCACATCAGAATTCAGAGTTGTCTCTTAAGACGAACAAAATGATGCTGAAAGTCGATGTAATCTTAGAGCACTGTTGGAATTATGTCCCAGAGATGAAGGACATAGGTAGAATGGTCAAGCAGTCAGCCTGAGGATGATGATGTAGTCAATTAGCTGGGAATGACATGATCGAGTACAACTCGTAAGCAATGAAGATTGCTAAGAGTTGTTGAATTGCAGTGCAGACTCAATTCGGTTTTCGGTGTCAATGAGTGTTTAATAACTCAGAGCCCATGAAAAATTTGAATCAGTGAGAACGTAGTACTTGATGAAGAACTCATAAGAAGTTATGCAGTTTCATGATAATCTCGAGATACCAGGGGTAATACTCGACAACAGACCAAAGTAGAGGTTGGACTGGGGTATTGCTCTGTAGAAGACAAGTGATTAAACTTGCACGAGAAATGGTAATTAAAGGAGAACGTGGTCGGAACCACAACTGCAAAAGGTCAGATCCCAGATTTAAGATGAACTAATACCAAGGGAAATTAATGTAAGAGAAGCTTTAATGATAAGATCTACATCGTGTTCATGGGCATGAACACAGAGTTCAAGGTCGACTCCCACTTCTTCAATGCATAACCTTTCATTCACTGCTCTATTAAAGTGATTTAAGTGCGAAGACCTACTTGGTGAATTACCAGAGGAGTATGAATCTTGAAAAACTTTCGGGTTCACACAGATTAAGAAAGGCATAGGTTCAACCCATCGGGGCATCTTAGAAACATATACCACAAGCTTCGAGAGTAATTATCACTAGCTCAAAAGCAGAGCATGGTTGGCCAAATCGGAGAATATGATTTACGAGTGGCATTACGTATCAGAGAAAGAACTTCTTGAGGTTTTTGTATATGACGGACACTGTCGGATGCTAATTCAACAAAGGATCTGATGGACCATAATAGGGCTGATGTGGGCATCAGCACACGACCAGAGGACGAAACAAAGCAAGGGCTTTGGATTATAGAAACAACTGACTAGTTCAAAGCTCAAAGGCAAAGGAATTAAGATTTCCAATTCAAGGGATCAGGAGCAAGGGCTCTGATTAAGGATGGATAAGCCAAGTAGGCTTAGGGGAATAATCAACGACAATTTGATTGGTCGATAAACATCTCATGTTCAAAATGACATCTCAGCTGGAAAGATAATTTTAAAAGGATCAACCGATGATTGCGTGCATTCGCGCTCATGTTGAATCAATAGGATTAAATTGATGGTGTCAAAGAAGACTAATGAATATTGCCAGCCATATGGAAAGCATCCATAATGTAAGCAATCAGGTATTCGTAGAGCAACAAGCTGCTAAGGGTTATCAGAGGATCGAATAGTATTTCAAAGACTTTTGTGAAACACATGAACAACTGGAAATGAGCGGATACTCGGTAAGTGTGAGGAATTATTTGCAGGTGTATTCATGAGGAAAAGGAGCTGCAAGGCAGCAGACACAAACGATCCTCAGAATATCCGAAGTATCTCAGGGTATCTTGTAATAACAAGATCAAATTGGAAATGAAGTTATTGACGACAAGTGTATGAAGCTTTCCATAAGAATTTATCGGTGGTATGGAATTGCAACGACGAAGGGCACAAGGGTCTCGGGGAAACATCGAAGAGTATCTTTAAAATTTTCTGGTGCAGCAGGCGATCATCTGGACTGAAGGGGCTCTCCGGGAGAAAGCGTTTTCGAGAACCTAAAGTTAGATTTTAGAAAATCATTTAACCCGAATAGAAGAGAGATCAGAATCCCAGATTATAGACGAGGAATAAAAGATCCTACTACCACCCAATGGCGACGTGTGCAGGTAAGACACACAGCCATGTTAGTAAAAGTTTTTGCAACGTCTAGACTCGACTTCGGCCAAGGAGATGGGAAGGGGGATTCCTACAGGCAGTCGGCTCTGATACCAACTTGTGACGCCCCCGATTCAATCGTACACTAATCATGCACGCAAATGTGTACGATCAAGATTAGGGACTCACGGAAAGATATCACAACACAACTCTAAAACATAAATAAGTCATACAAGCATCATAATACAAGCCAGGGGCCTCGAGGGCTCGAATACAAGTGCTCGATCATAGACGAGTCAGCGGAAGCAACAATATCTGAGTACAGACATATGTTAAATAAGTTTTCCTTAAGAAGGCTAGCACAAACTGGGATACATATCGAAAGAGGCACAGGCCTCCTGCCTGGGATCCTCCTAAACTACTCCAGGTCGTCTTCAGCAGCCTGCACGTAGTAGTAGGCACCTCCAGTGTAGTAAGAGTCGTCGTCGACGGTGGCGTCTTGCTCCTGGGATCCAGCATCTGGTTGCGACAACCAGGTAGAAGGGAAGGGGGGAAAAAGGGGGAGAAAAGCAACCGTGAGTACTCATCCAAAGTAATCGCAAACAAGGAGCTACACTACATATGTATGGGTATATGTGTAAAGAGGCAATATCGATGGACTAAACTGCAGAATGCCAGAATAAGAGGGGGTAGCTAATCCTGTCGAAGACTACGCTTGTGGCCACCTCCATCTTGCAGCATGTAGAAGAGAGTAGATTGAAGTCCTCCAAGTAGCATCGCATAGCATAACCCTACCCGGCGATCCTCTCCTCGCCGCCCTGTTAGAGAGCGATCATCGGGTTGTATCTGGCACTTGGAAGGGTGTGTTTTATTAAGTATCCGGTTCTAGTTGTCATAAGGTCAAGGTACAACTCCAAGTCGTCCTGTTACCGAAGATCACGACTATTCGAATAGATTAACTTCCCTGCAGGGGTGCACCACATAACCCAACACGCTCGATCCCATTTGGCCGGACACACTTTCCTGGGTCATGCCCGGCCTTGGAAGATCAACACGTCGCAGCCCCACCTAGGCACAATAGAGAGGTCAGCACGCCGGTCTAACTCCTATGCACGCAGGGGTCTGGGCCCATCGCCCTTTGCACACCTGCACGTTGCGAACGCGGCCGGAAGCAGAACTAGCCCCCTTAATACAAGTGCAGGCTTACGTTCCAATCCGGCGCGCGCCACTCAGTCGCTGACGTCAAGAAGGCTTCGGCTGATACCACGACGTCGAGTGCCCATATCTTTCCCACGTAGTTGGTTAGTGCGTATAGGCCAATAGCCAGACTCAGATCAAATACCAAGATCTCGTTAAGCGTGTTAAGTATCCGCGAACGCCGAACAGGGCCAGGCCCACCTGTCTCCTAGGTGGTCTCAACCTGCCCTGTCGCTCCGCCACAAAGTAACAGTCGGGGGCCGTCGGGAACCCAGGCCCACCTCTACCGGGATGGAGCCACCTGTCCTTCCAGCCCCCACATCGGAATCACCAGCGGGTACTCAACGAGCTGACCCGACTTTAGTCACCATCTGTATAGCATGTATGTATGTATAATATATACCTGTGATCACCTCCCAAGTGATCAGGGCCCGATAGTATAGCAAGGCAGACTGACAAGAATGTAGGGCCAATGATGATAAACTAGCATCCTATACTAAGTATTTAGGATTGCAGGTAAGGTATCAACAGATGTAGCAACAATGTCAGGCTATGCATCAGAATAGGATTAACGAAAAGCAGTAACATGCTACACTACTCTAATGCAAGAAGTATAGAGGAGAATGGGCGATATCTGGTGATCAAGGGGGGGGGGGCTTGCCTGGTTTCTCTGGCAAGAGAGAGGGGTCGTCAACTCCGTAGTTGAACTGGGCAGCAGCAGCGTCGGTCTCGTAGTCTACCGAAGAGAAGAGGGGGGAGAAATAATAAATATAATGCAAACATAAGCATGACGATGTATGACATGACAATGAGCGGTGCTAGGTGTGCCCTAACGCGGTAGTAGGTGATACCGGCGAGAGGGGGAAACATCCGGGAAGGTATCCCCGGTGTTTCGCGTTTTCGGACAGGTGAACTGAAGGGGGAAATTTGCGTGTTCTCTATGCTAGGGAGGTGTGGCGGACGAACGGGCAATGTATCCGGATTTGTCTCATCGTTCTAAGCAACTTTCATGTAGAAACCATTTTCATCTGACTTGTGGTTTATTTTCTATTAATTTTTAAAGTTTTAGATCATTTTCTAAATTTAATTTAATTTGAAATTAAATGAAATACTAGGTGCACCCAGCTATGGGTACACAGAAGTGTACCAGAGGGTGTACCAGAGGGGCCGACATGTGGGTCGGGGGGGGGGGGTTAGGTTGACCCAGTCAATGTTTGACTGGTCAACCTAGGAATAGTGTAAGAGGGTCCCGTGTGTCATAGACTTGGGCACTTTTTAATTAAATTTGTTACTTTAATTTATCGGCTCCACATGTCATAGGCACTACACCTAACCATTATTTATCCTAAGTAGTACTACTAATCAGCTGACTAAACTAAACAGGGCCGGCTCTCTGGACCATCACACGACCATGCACAAAGGCACATGCCATGGCCATGGTCAGCAACAGCGTATAATAGCAGCAGCTAAGCACGAGGAGCAGTAGCGCAGCGTAGCAGCTAGCGAGCAGCATCAGTAGGCGAGCACACGAGGAGGCTGTAGGCGACGAGGCAGCAGGGACGGGCGGTGCGACAGCTCGCAGAGGCGGGCGCCGACGTGGCACGAGGCCAAGGCGCGCGGGACGCAGGCACGGTTGCGGTGATGAGCAGCGACAGGGGCGCGGGTCACGCGCCGGCAAACGGGCGCGGGGGCGGCCATTTGCGCACTGGAGGCGGCAGGGGCATGGTCTAGGGGCCTCGGGCGTGGATGCGGGACGGCGCCGACGGACGCGGAACGGCGTCGGCTGGTGCATGCGGTGGATGATGGTGCGTGACCGGTGACAGGGAGGGGTGCCGGAGTGGGTGCACAAGTGAAAGAGGAGGCCACAGGCCTCACCAGCGTTGCAGGGGTTCGGTCGTCGAGGCTTGGGGAAGCCGGGGTGAAGGAAGACGAGGAGGCGACTGGCGACGGCGGTGATGGGGTCAGGGCGGTCCGGCGAGCCGGCGATGAAGCTCGGGGGCAGGCGGGGCAGCATGGTCGAGGCAGAGGACGAAGATGGGCGGCGAGGTGGTGCAGAGCATGGCCAGGAGCAGTCTTGGACAGATCGGTCTGACGGGGAGGCGGTCTGGCGAGGGCGGATTCGAGCGGCGCCGGGCGCGGTGTCGTGGGCGCGGTTGCCCCCAATCCAGATCCACTTGGGGGTGGGGAGGGGGAGTGGCGACGTGAGGGGAGGGGAGTGGGAGCGAGTGGGCTAGGGTTCAGGGGTACGAGGGATAAGGAGTGGGAGGGGCCGCCTGGGCCGGCCAACTGCATGGCCAGCTGGGCCGAGGCC
>NC_041387.1:561789189-561794061 GCF_002162155.2 Triticum dicoccoides | reverse complement strand
CTTTTTATTTATTTTTCTTTTCTGTTTTCCTTTAGTTCCTAATTATTTTAGTTTTAATAATATACCAAAGTTGCACCTAAATTGATGCTACAACTTATGTCACAACCACAAAAGTTTCATCCCTAAATAATATAGTTTAGTATTTTCCAAAATATAAAAGGCATTTAATTAATGGTTTTAGCTATTGATTTAATTAGTTTTGGAGCCTTTAAACATCTTATCAAAGTTTGGTTTCTCCACCATAATTACTTACGATTTATTTGACACAACCCGTACATTTTAGTTTTGATATTTGAAAATCTTACTGTTTGCCTATATTTTAAATTTTAATTTGAATCGTTTTTGAGCTAACTCGAGTTTATCAACAGTAACCAAGGTGACGTGGCATCATTAGCAGAGGGTTACTGTGGCTTAATTATCCGGGCGTCACAAGGGTCCCGATTGGTTTTTGGTGGCTACAGAGGCTTGTGGCGGCGGAACTCCCGATCTATCTTCTGTTTCGATGTTTTTAGGGTATATGGGAATATATAGGTGAAAGAAGTCGGTCGGGGGACGCTCGAGGGGCCCACGAGACAGGGGGCGCGCCTAGTGGGGGGGCGTGCCCCCCACCCTTGTGGCTTCCTCGAAGCTTCTCTGACGTGAACTCCAAGTCTCCTGGATCATGTTCATTCCAAAAGTCATGCTCCCGAAGGTTTCATTCCGTTTGGACTCTGTTTGATATTCTTTTTCTTCGAAACACTGAAATAGGCAAGAAAACAACAATATGGGCTGGGCCTCCGGTTAATAGGTTAGTCCCAAAAATAAAATAAAAGTGTATAATAAAGCCCATAATCATTCAAAACAGATAATATAATAGCATGAATGCTTCATAAATTATAGATATGTTGGAGACGTATCAGCATCCCCAAGCTTAATTCCTGGTCGTCCTCGAGTAGGTAAATGATAAAATAAAGAATTTATCAAGTGTGAATGCTAGCATGTGCATAAGTTTGAACAATGATAATTTCAATCACCTTTTCTAGCATGTTTATAAGTCATAACAGTAGTTCATCTCATAAAACTTCTCACGATCAAGTAACAAGCTATTCACATGTTAAAGCATAGACCATAAACTTTCTTGAAAACAAGCAAACTTCATTCGCTGTCATCAAACAATTGCAATTCATCTTATTTCTAGGAAGGGTCTATGTCAGATGTTAGGACCCCAACTCAATGCCACATCGATCTAGCATGTAACACCTCATATCACTTTGCGGCCTCACGCACGGTATTCCCACGGTGTCGCCTTACCTTAGCCCGGGACCGTTTGCGCCTTTTGGCACACGTATATGACAGTGTCGCTAGCATCCATATGATAAGGAGCCCGGGCTGACATGGCTAGTCGTAAACCCAAAGTGGCACAGACTTACAGGGACAGGCATCCATGACCCAACATCGAACGTGTCGGTCATCAGCGAGTGAATCTAGGCTGTAGCACTGGGCTAGCAGGACTCCGGTGAACCGGGCTGTAGCAGGATAACAGGACTCCGGTATTCATCGCGTGACATTTCCCCGAAGGGACAGACACAGGAACGAAGAAGGACACATGCCGGCTAGCCTAAGTGTTCCGGAGCAGTAGCGAGCTACCATGGCTCGGTGGAAACACTAGGAGACATTTCCCGGTAAGAGAGGCTACTAAAGATAAACAACTAGATGGTCAGATCCCACACATACCAAGCATTTCAATAACATACACACAATATGCTCGATATGTGCAAATACAACATGGCATCACAACATGACTCTATGACTCAAGTAATTTATCAATAGGCTCCGAGGAGCGAGATATTACAACCATGGGTCTCATGACCCAACATTCAGAGCATACAAATCAAAACACAAGCGGAAGCTATCATGTCTGAGTACAGACATCTATAAATGAAAAAGGCTGAGAAGCCTGACTATCTATCAGATCCTGCCGAGGCACAAGATCGTAGCTGAGGTAACAAGCTAAACGTCGAAGTCCACGCGATACTACTAGCGAGACCGAAGTCTCTCTGCCTAAACATAAAATAGGCAAACATGAGTACAAATGTACCCAGCAAGACTTACATCAGAACTATCTACAAATGCATCATTATCAACAAAGGGGTGGTGGGGTTTAACTGCAGCAAGCCAGCTTTGACTCGGTGGCTATCCTGAACTACGACTGCAATGTAACTCTTTTGAGGTGGCGCACATGAGTCCACATATTCACCATATCAATACACCACTATGGATCCGCTCCCGTCTCCCTACGAGGACGCCATCCATAGCACTCACGCTTATCTTGCGTATTTTAGGGTATCCACTTTCACTTGTCTATGAACTGATATAAGCAACCCAGAAGTCCTTTACCGCGGACACGGCTATTCGAATAGATGATGTTAACCCTGCAGGGGTGTACTTCTTCACACACGCTCTCACCACTTACCGCCGTTTACACGACATGTACTCGGCAACCTTCAAGCGGAAGCCCAACGTGGGTGTCGGCCACGGCCTACCTAAACACTCAAGTCTCTAGTCCAGGTTTATCGCCTATTCGGGTTCCATCCATGAGGAGATCCGGCCGGAGTTTCGCTCACAGCCCCAAACGATGTGAACAGGGTTCCCGAGACAGCAAACGGGCGCCCGGTACACCGTGCCACGTGCCTACCGCATCACAGCCCACCCCTACGGTCAGCGCTGCGCACGGCCTCCAGCATACCACAAACACCAGAAACTACTTGCAACTCCTGGACAGAGGACAAGGGTGATCAAGAAGCCAAGAGGGTCCATTGGTTTCGGGCCCAATGCGTGGTAGTAGCTGAATCATGGATCACAAACACAGAACTCAGTTCCTGAGGACGGCTGCAATGAGACAACCCACCATGTACTCCTACATGGCCTCTCACCGCTACCTTTACCAAATCGTGTTCACACGCTTAGCTCACACACCGTAGGACATGTTCACACACCTCTGATTCATCCCAGATGAATCAGACCTGACTCGACTCTAAGCAGTAGCAGGCATGACAAACAAGCATGAATGAGTAGGCACAACAGGGCTCAAACAACTCCTACTCATGCTAGTGGGTTTCATCTATTTACTGTGGCAATGACAGGTCATGCAAAGGATAAAGGGGTTCAACTACCGCAGCAAGTAACAGATGAATCGATGTTGTCCTAATGCAGTAAAAGAGAGCAGGAGCGAGAGAGTGGGATTTTATCGGAATGAACAAGGGGGTTTTGCTTGCCTGGCACTTCTGAAGATAACATTGAGTCTTCATCAGTGTCAACGATCACAACGTCGGAACATCCTCTACCGGGAGGGAACAGATACCGACAACAAAGAAGAAATACAATCAATGCAATGCACAATATGATGCATGCTCATGACATGGCAATATGAATGTGTTTTGAGGTAATGCAACTAGCAACAGATTAAATGAAGTTGGTTTGAATATAAGATTCAAATTCAAACTCCATATGTGATTATTCAGATGCCATTTATATGATTTGTGCTAAACAGCACCTATAAGTTGTTCTAACATGCATGAAAATATTACAGATGGATAGATTGGATTTTTCTGGTCATTTTTCATATATAATTTATCTCATTTGGAGTTACGGTTGAATTTCTATGATTTTTAGAAGTTTTAGGCATTTTCTGGAATTTCCTGAATAAGAACAAATCCAAAAAACATTACTGCGTCATCCTGACGTCATGATGACGTCAGCAGGTCAACGTGGCACAGTCCGGTCAAACTCTGACCGGTGGGTCCCGAGTGTCAGTGTCTAACTAAACTAACCTAGCTTAGTTAATACTAACCTAACTTAATTAGCCGGGCGGGGCCCGCATGTCAGTGAGAGAGAGGGGGGTCAAACCCGGGTCAAACTTGCCGGAGTTGACCCGAGGCTCATCGCCGGCGAGGCCGGGGACGGTGGAGAGCGTCGGGATTCGCCCTCCGATGACCAAAAGAGCGGCGGAGGGGCTCTACGGGATGCCCAGGCTCGCGCGCATCTAACAGGGCCAACAGGAGAAGCTAGGGTGGCCGGAGGCGACGGCAATCATGACGACGGCGGCGGCCGGAGTTCGGGTGGTGGCGGGTTTGGCGCTACGAGCGGTGGTTTGGCGCGCTGAGGGCACTAGGGAGAAGCTCTTGCTCTCGCGCATCCAGAGGACCAAGTGGGAGGTCGTGGGGTCGCCGGAACTCATGCCGGCGACGAGCTTTGGCGGCGATGGTGTTCGGTGGTGCTCGGGCGCGTCGCTACGGTGCATCAGTGAGCAAATGGAGAGGCTGGGCAGCACCTGCTAGACATGGGGAGCACTAAGAGCAGCACAGTGAGGCCAGGGGGGCACGGAGGCTATGCGTGCAGCAGCAATGGCGGACGGTGGCTTCGGTGCTCGTGGGGAACGGCGCTACGGTGCACAAGAGGGGAAACGGAAGGGCGCTGCGGCCTCCTGGGGTTGCGGTGAGCACGACGGTGGGCTCGGGAGCGAGCTGCGGTGGCTGTGGCCACGGCCACGCCATGGCCGGCGGCGAGAAGCTCTCGGCCGCGGTGGATAACCTAGCTACGGCGCGCGAACGACGAAACAGAGAGGGGGAAACGGACGGAGAGCTCACGTAGACCCTGTAGAGGTGGACGGCGAGCTTGAGGGAGGCCGGACGAGGGCGGATTTGACGGCGGCGATCCGCGGTGGCCGAGGAGGGGAACGGCGAAGCTGGCAGCATCCAGGGCTTCCGGAGGGCCGTTGATCGGTGGGGAGGAAGAGGGGGTCGAGGCGGAGCCTTTGAGCGCATCGGCGAGGCTAGGGGGTGGCGGTGGCCGCGAGGGAGCTCGTCGGTGGTGGCGGCTCCGTTCGGCGAGTGA
>NC_041387.1:561767788-561787414 GCF_002162155.2 Triticum dicoccoides | reverse complement strand
ATTCCACACCTAAGAAGGTGGTGAACGGTTGTCAACGTAGCGAGGAGTTGAGTTGCCATGATACCTCAACGAGACATCCTGGAGGGGGGGGGGGGGTGATTCGTAGATATATCCCCTTAAGTGGCAAAAAGAATTACTTTTGATTCAGAGATCATTGAAACTCTTCATACCAGCCTAAGGCAATTTTCGGGCGATCGTTTGGAGGGGGTCGGTAGAATGGCATACTCGGACTTGGATGATGTGGATTACCTTGTTGAAGACAACGTAATGGATGAATTTGCTTATCACCGGAAATGGAAGAGACCCATGGTAGAATGGCACAATGGCGGTGCGAGCTAGGAACAGAATGCAAATGCTGGGAATGATTCTGGTAACTGGGAAAGAACCCAACAATAGAGAGTGAATTCACTGTTTGAATAGGTCATAGCATTGCCGAGGAAACTGAGAGCAAACCCAGTTAGTGCCGATGATAACACGTAGCGCTTGTGCGTGCTCTCAAGAACTTGAGAATTTCCACATTCATCAAGGTTTTACCAATATCCGTGTCAAGGATCCTGGCAACACAACTTGCTACCACGATGAATGATGATGGATGATGCAGATGCAAAGGAAGATAACACTTCTCAGATTTCATCTTAGCGAGGCCAAGGAAATAAAATCTGGATGATCGACCGAGAGACATTTAGCACTCCGCTTCTAATGTTCTTCTTGATGTGCTAGTGTAACCCATTCATAGATATGGTTTGATATCTAGAACATCAAGTAAAGGTCGGACTTCGGGAGCACAAGAATCCATAAGGAACAACTAGGGAGGTAAATCCTACGAAATCCTTATGGGGAGGTGGCCAACTTCCTCAATCAAGATATTATAATAACAGGTCTTCCGGCTGGGTGTGTTGGCCACGACATCCACTTTACCGGTTTCCAAGGGATCGATATTATAGTTCTTGGAAAATGTTCCAAACCATCATATCTGCCTGAGATTCAGATCTGGTTGGTGTCAGGATATTCCAGACTCATCGAGTCTAGGAAGAAAAACGAAAGTTTGCAACACAAATCGATGAGATGACGTTGCGAGATTCTCGGGGAATGAACTACGATAGTAAGCTCCAAAACATGAGCTGGTTCTGCTACACACATGTGAACACGCTGTCCCAGACAAGCATGACCACATAGTAGTCTTATAATAAAACACTACCGAGTTCAGGAGGTGGAACCATCAACGAGGGTATCGAAGTCCTTACATAAGTCCGGATTAGCTCTTATGAAGGAACTTCTTCTCCTTGAACAAATCAATCAGTTGCTTGGTGTGCTAGGGATACATATAGATTGAAGGTTGCAAGTCTTCAAAACACAGCATTCTTCGCACGTGTGCATGACTGATTTGGAATGATTCCAAAGAAAGCAACATTGACTTTCTCGAATCCACGGCGGCAACTTGCAACAGATGCACATGAATTAAAGGAAGTCACTACCTTCATCCAAACATATGCTTCATGAGCTAGCATGAACAAATGCTTTCAAAAGTTTCCAACACTAGCTTAATGTTCAACAACATCATGGAGGAGATAAGGATGTTGCCAATGGGCTCAACAACAATTCATCTAGGTTTCCTTTTAAAAGGAATTCCATAGTTAAGTGAACACGGTGATAGCATTGGTCAGACCAAAGATGTAATGGTGTATGCTCGAGGGATCAACCACGAATAAGACAACATTACGAGCATCGTTGGTACTGATTTGATTTGACGATAGCCCACACTCAAATCAAAGGATTGATAAGACAATAGGTCCAGCAACTGATCACAAGGACCAATCGATGAAGATATCATCTTTCTTCAACACACACTACACAAGAATATCCCTTTGGAACGAACTAAGTCAGGCAAGCTTTTATCTTCCAACTCTCCAAGTTGTTGTCTAGCTTAACCAACTAGCTCAGGGATATCTAACACCGATTCTTGGAGAGAAGGTGGTTCACAAGAAACCAACTTGATCACGAGCTCAACATAACAGTCAGGGAACAACCTGGTAATACTTCCGAGAAGATATTTGGAAAATCACGAACCACCGGTGTGTCACTAAGCTCGGGAACAATCTCGCTTTTGAGGGCAAGACGATATGATCAAATGAGTGAGGACTTGACAAGATCCTAACTCATCAATCGAAGGGTGCACCGAAATAAGGACTAGGTAGCACGATCAGTCTTAGAAGGATGATTCAAAAACCAACACGCTAAGAATGAAATTATTATCCTTTAACTACCAAGCAACGAGGTTGCTGGGAGTATTGATTTCACACATCTCAATTCATTTGTCGGTATTCCGGTTGCATCAACACGAGGGCCGAGGAATGACTAATGATGGTGAGAAGTATCACTACGTCAAAAATCATGAGAGTTGGTGCAGTTCTCATGACAATTCTAACATAAAGGGGTAATACTCCAAGGTAGAACAGAACCAAAAGCTGGATTGGCATTTGATCTGCGGCATACAACTTCTTTGACTCAATCCTGGATATGGAAGAGGTACTGGAGTTTGTTTCTCCTAGTCATTCCGAACTAGAACGGCTTGACGGACCACAAGAATAACGAGCATCGGTGAACACGAATGCACGACATCAACTTGACTATCAACTGCTGGACAAGGGTCAAATACAACTACAGAGGGACAACTCAAAAGAACATATGATTTCCTGAGTTGTGGATGCATGGTTTAGCATGTCGAACGAAGTTCAACATATTTCTTCCGGATAACCCATGTAGAAAGGTAGAACTGGCAGAGCCACAATATATAATGGAGAACTCATCAAGAGCACTCTGGTTGTGATCGTTCAGTTCAACGAGAAACTTCTGCCATAAGTAGTTCATGGTATTTGGAAGAAGGAGATACCACGGACTTCAAGGACTATCGCAAAGGTTACTAATATCCTAAAGGCACTAGCAATTACTATCAACATGAAGTAGGTAGAGTGAATCTCGGGTTCAAGAACCCAGGAACAGAATACCTATTACTAAGTAGCATCACGGGATGCTTTCGAGAATGATGGCCAGAATCATCACACTGGGAACACAAATCATGGCTAAATTACTAGATGATCCCCTAAGACACCTAGGGTCATAATAATATCTCCAACATATATGTCAAGGTAACAGAGTACCTCAACTCACTGATTAGTGTGGTTAATCTGGCCCATGGGAACATTGAAACAGGAAGAAAGGATTTGCAAATGCATCAGACTACTTAGAAACCTGGGATGACTCGGACAGCATAACGGCTGTAAATGCTCAGAAAAGATTTGAGACATTCACAAAAATGGTGGCATAACCACTCAGAAGCACAATATCAAGGTTCCGAGATCAACAATTAACATACGGAAGTAGTAGGAACTGAACTGAGACTTAAACCCAACAATCTTAAGTCTACGGATTAGTAACACATGATCCTGATAGAACGAAGAGATAGCCTAGTTCTTAATCCCCGTAGAAGAGAAGATGATGACTCAGATCAGAAGGCCATGAGGTATAAGGAGTAAAAAGAGCCTTACGTTCCATCCCACAATCAATTCCCTTATATAACTAAGAATTTCTAGACTCAACTTCGACCAGTTTGGCTTGGTAATCCTACAGGCAGTCAAGCTCTGATACCAACGCTGTCAGGACCCCGACTCAATGCCACATCGATCTAGCATGTAACACCTCATATCACTTTGCGGCCTCATGCACGGTATTCCCACGGTGTCGCCTTACCTTAGCCCGGGACCGTTTGCGCCTTTTGGCACACGTATATGACAGTGTCGCTAGCATCCATATGATAAGGAGCCCGGGCTGACATGGCTAGTCGTAAACCCAAAGTGGCACAGACTTACAGGGACAGGCATCCATGACCCAGCATCGAACGTGTCGGTCATCAGTGAGTGAATCCAGGCTGTAGCACTGGGCTAGCAGGACTCCGGTGAACCGGGCTGTAGCAGGCTAACAGGACTCTGGTATTCATCGCGTGACATTTCCCCGAAGGGACAGACACAGGAACGAAGAAGGACACATGCCGGCCAGCCTAAGTGTTCCGGAGCAGTAGCGAGCTACCATGGCTCGGTGGAAACACTAGGAGACATTTCCCGGTAAGAGAGGCTACTAAAGATAAACAACTAGATGGTCAGATCCCACACATACCAAGCATTTCAATAACATACACACAATATGCTCGATATGTGCAAATACAACATGGCATCACAACATGACTCTATGCCTCAAGTAATTTATCAATAGGCTCCGAGGAGCGAGATATTACAACCATGGGTCTCATGACCCAACATTCAGAGCATACAAATCAAAACACAAGCGGAAGCTATCATGTCTGAGTACAGACATCTATAAATGAAAAAGGCTGAGAAGCCTGACTATCTATCAGATCCTGCCGAGGCACAAGATCGTAGCTGAGGTAACAAGCTAAACGTCGAAGTCCACGCGATACTACTAGCGAGACCGAAGTCTCTCTGCAAAAACATAAAATAGGCAAACGTGAGTACAAATGTACCCAGCAAGACTTACATCAGAACTATCTACAAATGCATCATTATCAACAAAGGGGTGGTGGGGTTTAACTGCAGCAAGCCAGCTTTGACTCGGTGGCTATCCTGAACTACGACTGCAATGTAACTCTTTTGAGGTGGCGCACATGAGTCCACATATTCACCATATCAATACACCACTATGGATCCGCTCCCGTCTCCCTACGAGGACGCCATCCATAGCACTCACGCTTATCTTGCGTATTTTAGGGTATCCACTTTCACTTGTCTATGAACTGATATAAGCAACCCAGAAGTCCTTTACCGCGGACACAGCTATTCGAATAGATGATGTTAACCCTGCAGGGGTGTACTTCTTCACACACGCTCTCACCACTTACCGCCGTTTACACGACATGTACTCGGCAACCTTCAAGCGGAAGCCCAACATGGGTGTCGGCCACGGCCTACCTAAACACTCAAGTCTCTAGTCCAGGTTTATCGCCTATTCGGGTTCCATCCATGAGGAGATCCGTCCGGAGTTTCGCTCACAGCCCCAAACAATGTGAACAGGGTTCCCGAGACACCAAACGGGCGCCCGGTACACCGTGCCACGTGCCTACCGCATCACAGCCCACCCCTACGGTCAGCGCTGCGCACGGCCTCCAGCATACTACAAACACCAGAAACTACTTGCAACTCCTGGACAGAGGACAAGGGTGATCAAGAAGCCGAGAGGGTCCATTGGTTTCGGGCCCAATGCGTGGTAGTAGCTGAATCATGGATCACAAACACAGAACTCAGTTCCTGAGGACGGCTGCAATGAGACAACCCACCATGTACTCCTACATGGCCTCTCACCGCTACCTTTACCAAATCGTGTTCACACGCTTAGCTTACACACCGTAGGACATGTTCACACACCTCTGATTCATCCCGGAAGAATCAGACCTGACTCGACTCTAAGCGGTAGCAGGCATGACAAACAAGCATGAATGAGTAGGCACAACAGGGCTCAAACAACTCCTACTCATGCTAGTGGGTTTCATCTATTTACTGTGGCAATGACAGGTCATGCAAAGGATAAAGGGGTTCAACTACCGCAGCAAGTAACAAATGAATCGATGTTGTCCTAATGCAGTAAAAGAGAGCAGGAGTGAGAGAGTGGGATTTTATCAGAATGAACAAGGGGGTTTTGCTTGCCTGGCACTTCTGAAGATTACTGTCACATCCCTAGTCTGGTATGACTTAGACTAGCTAGCTATTTGTGCATCATATTTAAATTTCATTTAATTTGAAATGAGGATTGGTGGAAACCCTCAGAATCATTTTTGAAAATGACCCAAATAAAAATTTCTCCAAAAGGGTCCAAGAAAATGCTCATGATGCCCTCTAAAAATATTGGACAGAGATAAAAATCAAAACAATATTTTTAGGAGCTCATGGATATTTATTTTGGCCATTTGGATCAATTCGATAAATATTTGCATTGGAAATATATTTCTATATATATGAAATATGGTCCAAAAATTATGCCAATTATAAAAGAGCTCTGGAATAATATATCTAGCTCCTGCAAAAATTGGCATAAGTAAATTAAATGATTTAATATATTTATTAAATCAAAATAAATGTCAGAAAAATTAGAAAACAAAAATAAAAGAAGGAGGGGCTTACCTGGGCCTCCCCTCCCCTGCGCAGCCCAGCAGCAGCAGGCCGGCCCAGCCAGGAGGCGGCCCAGCCCGCCTGGCCCCCCCTCCTCTGTCGTCTTCCTCCCCGACAGGGGAACGGCGCGTGCCGACGCGCGCGCACCGCCGCGCCTCCACCTCCTGCTTCCCTGGCCACCTCCCGCTTCCTCCTCGTCGCCTGGAACGCCCCGGACGACGCCACGCAACCCCGACCGCCCTCTCACTCTCTCCCTTCTCTTCTCCCCCTACTCTCTCTCTCTCACCCGAGAACCACCGCCGCCGCCGATGGGCATCACCGTAGCCACCGCCTCCCCCTCGCCTTTCCGTCGTGCCCAGGAGCTCCGCTTCGTCGCCAGCTACCTCCTCGCCGAGCCAAGCAAGCCGGAGTGCCCCGAGGAGCCACCATCGCCATCGTCTTCCTCCTCGGGCTCCGCCGTCCGCCGCCATCGATTCGCCGTCACCAGGCCTTCCCCGACCCCGTTGTGCTGCTCTGCGTGACCGCTGTGAGCTCCTACGCGTCCACTCCCTCTTCCCCCCTTCGATTGTGCCCTGTAGCCCCGATCCCACCGGAGCCGCGAGCTCGGCTCCGCCGGCGATGTCGCCGCCGTCACTGCAGACAGCAAGGCTCGAAACCGAGCACGGCACCGTGCTCCTAGCACCCTCAGGAGCTCGGCGAGCCCCTTAACCATCCCTCCCATCCTCTGTGGCCTCGCCCCGCTCGAACCCGAAGCTCCGGCCGCCGCCGCAAGCCCCACTCCGGCGAGCGCTGACCACCCCGCGTCCTTCCGTCGCCTTCTCCGGATGCGCACGAGCACTAGGAACCCACAGAGCCTCTCCGCGCGGCGTTTGGACGCCGGAGCAAGAAACCCGAGGGTCTCCGCCGTCTCGGCCTCGCCGGCGTCAAGCCGCCGGCGGGTTAGGCCCCGCTGACCAGGGGTTTGACCCCCCCTGGGTCGATGACAGGTGGGGCCAGCCCCCCTATTAATTAGTTTAGTCTATTTTAACTAATTACCCCCTCTGCTGACACTGACATGCGGGCCCAGGCTCTAATTAAATTAGGTTAGTTAGTTAGTCACTGACGTGTGGACCCCACACGTCAGGTTTGACTCTGGGCGACCCAGTTGACCTGCTGACGTCATGATGATGTCAGGCTGACGCAATAAGTATTTCTGGATTTAAAAAAATAATCAGGAAATTCCAGAAAATGCCTAAAACTTTAATAAATCATAGAAAATTAACCGTAACTCCAAATTAAATAAATTATATATGAAAAATTATCAGAAAAATTCAAGGAATCCATCTGTACCATTTTCATGCATGTTAGAACAACTTATAGCTGCTGTTTAGCACAAATCAATTAAATGGCATTTGAATAATCACATATGGAGTTTGAATTTGAATCTTGTATTCAAACCAACTTCATTTAATCTGTTGCTAGTTGCATTAGCTCAAAACACATTCATTTTGCCATGTCATGATCATGCATCATATTGTGCATTGCATTGATTGTGTTCCTTTCTGTGTTGCCGGTATTTGTCCCCCCCTCGATAGACGTGATACCGATGATGTGATCGTTGACACTGATGAAGACTCAATGCTATCTTCAGAAGTGCCAGGCAAGCAAAACCCCCTTGTTCATTCCGATAAAATCCCACTCTCTCGCTCCTGCTCTCTTTTACTGCATTAGGACAACAACGACATATTTGATACTTGCTGCGGTAGCTGAACCCTTTATCCTTTGCATGACCTGTCATTGCCACAGTAAATAGATGAAACCCACTAGCATGAGTAGGACTTGTTTGAGCCCTGTTGTGCCTACTCATTCATGCTTGTTTGTCATGCCTGCTACTGCTTAGAGTTGAGTCAGGTCTGATTCATCGGGGATGAATCAGAGGCGTGTGAACATGTCCTACTGTGTGTGAGCTAAGTGTGTGAACACGATTTGGTAAAGGTAGCGGTGAGAGGCCATGTAGGAGTACATGGTGGGTTGTCTCATTGCAGCCGTCCTCAGGAACTGAGTTCTGTGTTTGTGATCCATGACCAGTTACTACCACACATTGGGTTCCGGTAACTCGACCCCTCTCGACTTATTAATCAACATGATCTCTGTCCAGGAGTTGCAACTAGTTTCTGGTGTTTGTAGGTAGTGTTAGTAGTCTACCAAGTGGCACCCGGTACAGGTGGGCTTGGGACAGACTAGGCACAGTGGCCCGGTGTACCAAGTGGCACCCGGTTGGTGGGCTTGGGAACCCTGCACACATCGTTTGGGGCCGTAAGCGACACCCCGGCCGGATCTCCTTGTGGATGGAACCTGAATAGGCGATAAACCTGGACTAGAGACTTGTTCGGTTAGTCAGGTCGTGGCCGACTCCCTCGCCCGGCTTCCGCTTGAAGGTTGCCGAGGTACATGACGTGTACAGGGCGATAAGTGGCGAGAGCGTGTGTGAAGAAGTACACCCCTGCAGGGTTAACATCATCTATTCGAATAGCCGGATTCCTCGGATATGGAAACTTGGACCCCTTGCATACTTCATAGACAAGTGTAAGTGGATACTCTAAAATACGCAAGATAAGCGTGAGTGCTATGGATGGCGTTCTCGTAGGGAGACGGGAGCGGATCCATAGTGGTGTATTGATATGGTGAATATGTGGACTCGTGTGCGCCACCTCAAAAGAGTCACTTGCAGTCGTAGTTAGGATAGCCACCGAGTCAAAGCTGGCTTGCTGCAGTTAAACCCCACCACCCCTTTGTTGATAATGATGCATATGTAGTTAGTTCTGATGTAAGTCTTGCTGGGTACATTTGTACTCACGTTTGCCTATTTTATGTTTTTGCAGAGAGACTTCAGTCTCACTAGTAGTTCCGCTTGGACTTCGACGTTTAGCTTGATACCTCAGCTACGATCTTGTGCCCTCGGCAGGATCTGGTAGATAGTCAGGCTTCTCAGCCTTTTCATTTATAGATGTCTGTACTCAGACATGATAGCTTCCGCTTGTGCCTTGACTTGTATGCTCTGATTGTTGGGTCATGAGACCCATGTTTGTAATGTCTCGCTCCTCGGAGCCTATTGAATAAACTACTTGAGTCGTAGAGTCATTTTGTGATGCCATGTTGTATTGCACATATCGAGCATATTGTGTGTATGTTATTGAAATGCTTGGTATGTGTGGGATCTGACTATCTAGTTGTTTATCTTTAGTAGCCTCTCTTACCGGGAAATGTCTCCTAGTGTTACCGCTGAGCCATGGTAGCTTGCTACTGCTCTGAAACACTTAGGCTGGCCGGCATGTGTCCTTCTTCGTTCCTGTGTCTGTCCCTTCGGGGAAATGTCACGCTTTGAGTACCAGAGTCCTGTTAGCCCGCTACAGCCCGGTTTACCGGAGTCCTGCTAGCCCAGTGCTACAGCCCGGACCCACTTGCTGATGACCGACACGTTCGAAGCTGGGTCATGAATGCCTGTCCCTGTAAGTCTGTGCCACTTTGGGTTTACGACTAGTCATGTCAGCCCGGGCTCCTTATCATATGGATGCTAGCGACCCTATCATATACGTGAGCCAAAAGGCGCAAACGGTCCCGGGCAAAGGTAAGGCGACACCCGTGGGGATACCGTGCGTGAGGCCGCAAAGTGATATGAGGTGTTACCGGCTAGATCGATGTGACATCGAGTCGGGGTCCTGACAGCGTTGGTATCAGAGCTTGACTGCCTGTAGGATTACCAAGCCAAACTGGTCGAAGTTGAGTCTAGAAAATTCTTTAGTTATATAAGGGAATTGATTGTGGGATGGAACGTAAGGCTCTTTTTACTCCTTATACCTCATGCCCTTCTGATCTGAGTTATCTTATCTTTCCTGCGGGGATTAAGAACTAGGCTATCTCTTCTTTCTATTAGGATCACGTGTTACTAATCAGTAGACTTATAAGATTGTTGGATTTAAGTCTCAGTTCAGTTCCTACTACTTCCGTATGTTAATTGTTGATCTCGGAACCTTGATATTGTGCTTCTGAGTGGTTATGCCACCATTTTTGTGATTGTCTCAAATCCTTTTGAGCAATTATAGCCGTTATGCTGTCCGAGTCATCCCAGGTTTCTAAAAGAGTCTGATGCATTTGCAAAATCCTTTTTCTCCGGTTTCAATGTCTGTTAGGCCAGGTTAATCACACAAATTGTTGAGCTGAGGTACTCTACCGCCTCAACCTTTATGTTGGAGTTATTATTATGACCCTAGGTGTCTCAGGGGATCATCTAGTGGTCTAGCCATGATTTGTGTCCTAGTGTGAAGATTCTGGCCTTTATTCTCGGAAGCATCCCGTGATGCTACTTAGTAGTAGGTATTCTACTCCTGGGTTCTGAACCCGAGATTCACTCTACCTACTTCATGTTGATAGTAATTGCTAGTGCCTTTAGGATATTAGTAACCTTTGCGATAGTCCTTGAAGTCCGTGGTATCTTCTTCTTCCAAATACCATGAACTACTTATGGCAGATGTTTATTGGATCAAAAAAAAATCACAATTAGAGTACTCTTGAGGAGTTCTCCATTCATAAATCGTGACTCTGCCAGTTCTACCTTTCTGCATGGGTTATCCGGAAGAAATATGTTGAACTTGGTTCGACATACTAATCTATGCATCCACAACTCAGAAAGTTATATGTTCCTTTGAGTTGTTCTCTTTAGTTGCATTCTGACCCTCGTCTATCAATTGATAGTCAAGAGTATGCGTGCGTTCGTTCATCGATGCCTATGACTCTTGTGTTCTGTCAAGCCATTCTATTCCGGAATGACTAGGAGAAACAAACTCCAGTACCTCTTCCATATCTAGGATTGGGTCAAAGTAGTTGTATTCCGCAGATCAAATGCCAATCCAGCTTTTGGTTCTGCTCTACCTTGGAGTATTACATATTTTATATCGAGATTGTTATAGGAATTGCACACCATCCCATGAACTCTTGGTACAGTGACACTTCTTGCCATCACTGTTCATTCCTCGGCCCTCGTGTTGATGCAACCGGAATATCGACAAATGAATTGTGATGTGTGAAATCAATACTGCTAGCAACTCTGTTGCTTGGTAGTTAAAGGATAATAATTTCATTCTTAGTATGTTGGTTTTCGAATCATCCTTCTAAGACTGATCGTGCTACCTAGTCCTTATTTCGGTGCACCCTTCGATTGATGAGTTAGGATCTTGTCAAGTCCTCACTCATTTGATCATATCGTCTTGCCCTCAAAAGCAAGATTGTTCTCGAGCTTAGTAACATACCGGTGGTTCGTGATTTTCCGTATATCTTCTCGGAAATATTACCAGGTTGTCACCTGACCGCTATGTTGAGTTCGTGATCAAGTTGGTTTATTCCTGTAAACCACCCCTTCTCCAAGGGTCTGTGTGGGATACCCCTGAGCTAGTTGTCAAGCTAGACAACAACTTGGAGAGTTGGAAGATAAAAGCTTGCCTGACTTAGTTCGTTCCAAAGGGATATTCTTGTGTAGTGTGTGTTGAAGAAAGATGATATCTTCATCGATTGGTCCCTGTGATCAGTTGCTGGACCTATCGTCTTATCAATCCTTTGATTTGAGCATGGGCTATCGTCAAATCAAGTTAGAACCAACGATGTTCGTAATGTTGTCTTACTCGTGGTTGATCCCTCGAGCATACACCACTATATTCTTTGGTCTGACCAATGCTATCACCTTGTTCACTTAACTATGGAATTCCTTTTAAAAGGGAACCTGAATGAATTGTTGTTGAGCCCATCGACAACATCCTTATCTTCTCCATGTTTCTGTTGGACATTAAGCTAGTGTTGGAAACTTTGTAAATAATGCCTTCGAGTTCCGTCTCTGAGGTATATGTTTGGATGAAAGAAGTGACTTCCTTTAATTCACGTGCATTGATGTAAGTTGCCGTCGTGAATTCGAGAAAGATTGTTTTGTTCTTTTGGAATCATCCCAAATCAGTCATGCACGTGCGAAGAATTCTGTGGTCTGTTAGACTGATCATCTTCATTCCATATGTATATCCTAGCACACCAAGCCACTGATTGACTTGTTCAAGGAAAAGAAGTCTATGCTTGGGATCTAATCCATGGACTTGCGTAAAGACTTCGATATCCTCGATGATGGCTCCCAACCAGAACTCGGTAGTGTTTTATTGTAAGACTACCATGTGGGCATGCTTGTCTGGAACAACGTGTTCACATGTTTGTAGCAGAACCAGCTCATGTTTTGGAGCTTGCTATCGTAGTTCATTTCCTGAGAATCTCGCAACGTCATCTCGTCGATTTGTGTTGCAAACTTTCATTTTTCTTCCTAGACTCGATGAGTCTGGAATATCCTGACACCAACCAGATCTGAGTCTCAGGCAGATATGATGGTTGGAATATTTCCCAAGAACTATAATATTGGTCCCTCGATAACCGTTAAGGTGGATGTCGTGGCCAACACACCCAACCGGCAGACCTATTATTATAATATCTTGATTGAGGAAGTTGGCCACCTCCCCATAAGGATTTCCTAGGATTTACCTCCGTAACTGTTCCTTATGGATTCTATTGCTCCCGAAGTCCGACCTTTACTTGATGTTCTAGTTAGCAAACCATATCTAAGAATGGGTTACACTAGCACGTCAAGGAGAACATTAGAAGCGGAGTGCTAAATGTCTCTCGGTCGATCATCCAGATTTTGTTCCTTGGCCTCGCTAGGGTGAAATCTGAGTTGATGTTATCTTCCTATGCATCTGCATCGCCCATCGTTGTTCATCATGGTGGAATGTTGTGTTGCCAGGATCCTTGACACGGATGTTGGTAAAACCTTGATGAATGTGGAAATGCTCAAGTTCTTGAGAGCACGCCCAAGCGCTAGGTGTTATCTTCAGCATTAACTGTGGATCCTCTCCGTTTCCTCGACATGCTATGACCTACTCAAACAGTGAATTCACTCCCTATTGTTGGGTTCTTCCCCAGTTACTAGAATCATTCCCAGCATTTGCATTTTGTTCCCAGCTTGCACCGCCAATGTGCCTTTCTACCATGGGTCTCTTCCATCTCCGGTGATAAGGAAACTCATCCATTACGATGTCTTCAACAAGGTAATCCACATCATCCAAGTCCGAGTATGCCATTCTACCGACCCCCTCCAAACGATCGCTCGAGAATTGCCTTAGGCTGGTTTAAAGAGTTTCAATGATCTCTGAATCAAAGGTAATTCTTTTTGCCACTTAAGCTAATAATCTACGAATCACCCTCCTCCAGGATGTTTCGTCGTGGTTTCATAGCAATTCAACTCCTCGCTACGTTGACAACCGTTTACCACCTTCTTAAGTGTGGAATTATTGTCCACCTAGTGAACCTTCGTCATCCGTTTCTTCCACCCCTCTTGATGTGTATCTCGTGTCTCAACCCGAGAGATGGTTCTATGTCTCATTCCGGAAGTTAATCCTGAGTTGTTCGATCTTCGAGAAGATCGACCCTTCTAGAGTCTCCTTCTTCCCTCCATGTCATGTTGGCAGGATTTCTCAGAGCAAGACTTGAAGACAATGATGGTGATCGAATCAACGTTCAGCTGAAGTGCAACCGGGATCGTGAAGATTATACTAGTTTGCGTTTCCCCTTCAGCCTACCCTACGCCTGAATCTCGAGACGAGATTCTTGTTTAGTGGGGGCGAGTTGTCACATCCCTAGTCTGGTATGACTTAGACTAGCTAGCTATTTGTGCATCATATTTAAATTTCATTTAATTTGAAATGAGGATTGGTGGAAACCCTCAGAATCATTTTTGAAAATGACCCAAATAAAAATTTCTCCAAAAGGGTCCAAGAAAATGCTCATGATGCCCTCTAAAAATATTGGACAGAGATAAAAATCAAAACAATATTTTTAGGAGCTCATGGATATTTATTTTGGCCATTTGGATCAATTCGATAAATATTTGCATTGGAAATATATTTCTATATATATGAAATATGGTCCAAAAATTATGCCAATTATAAAAGAGCTCTGGAATAATATATCTAGCTCCTGCAAAAATTGGCATAAGGAAATTAAATGATTTAATATATTTATTAAATCAAAACAAATGTCAGAAAAATTAGAAAACAAAAATAAAAGAAGGAGGGGCTTACCTGGGCCTCCCCTCCCCTGCGCAGCCCAGCAGCAGCAGGCCGGCCCAGCCAGGAGGCGGCCCAGCCCGCCTGGCCCCCCCTCCTCTGTCATCTTCCTCCCCGACAGGGGAACGGCGCGTGCCGACACGCGCGCACCGCCGCGCCTCCACCTCCTGCTTCCCTGGCCACCTCCTGCTTCCTCCTCGTCGCCTGGAACGCCCCGGACGACGCCACGCAACCCCGACCGCCCTCTCACTCTCTCCCTTCTCCTCTCCCCCTACTCTCTCTCTCTCACCCGAGAACCACCGCCGCCGCCGATGGGCATCACCGTAGCCACCGCCTCCCCCTCGCCTTTCCGTCGTGCCCAGGAGCTCCGCTTCGTCGCCAGCTACCTCCTCGCCGAGCCAAGCAAGCCGGAGTGCCCCGAGGAGCCACCATCGCCATCGTCTTCCTCCTCGGGCTCCGCCCTCCGCCGCCCTCGATTCGCCGTCACCAGGCCTTCCCCGACCCCGCTGTGCTGCTCTGCGTGACCGCTGTGAGCTCCTACGCCTCCCCTCCCTCTTCCCCCCTTCGATTGTGCCCTGTAGCCCCGATCCCACCGGAGCCGCGAGCTCGGCTCCGCCGGTGATGTCGCCGCCGTCACTGCAGACAGCAAGGCTCGAAACCGAGCACGACACCGTGCTCCTAGCACCCTCAGGAGCTCGGCGAGCCCCTTAACCATCCCTCCCGTCCTCTGTGGCCTCGCCCCGCTCGAACCCGAAGCTCTGGCCGCCGCCGCAAGCCCCACTCCGGCGAGCGCTGACCACCCCGCGTCCTTCCGTCGCCTTCTCCGGATGCGCACGAGCACTAGGAACCCACAGAGCCTCTCCGCGCGGCGTTTGGACGCCGGAGCAAGAAACCCGAGGGTCTCCGCCGTCTCGGCCTCGCCGGCGTCAAGCCGCCGGCGGGTTAGGCCCCGCTGACCAGGGGTTTGACCCCCCCTGGGTCGATGACAGGTGGGGCCAGCCCCCCTGTTAATTAGTTTAGTCTATTTTAACTAATTACCCCCTCTGCTGACACTGACATGCGGGCCCAGGCTCTAATTAAATTAGGTTAGTTAGTTAGTCACTGACGTGTGGACCCCACACGTCAGGTTTGACTCTGGGCGACCCAGTTGACCTGCTGACGTCATGATGATGTCAGGCTGACGCAATAAGTATTTCTGGATTTAAAAAAATAATCAGGAAATTCCAGAAAATGCCTAAAACTTTAATAAATCATAGAAAATTAACCGTAACTCCAAATTAAATAAATTATATATGAAAAATTATCAGAAAAATTCAAGGAATCCATCTGTACCATTTTCATGCATGTTAGAACAACTTATAGCTGCTGTTTAGCACAAATCAATTAAATGGCATTTGAATAATCACATATGGAGTTTGAATTTGAATCTTGTATTCAAACCAACTTCATTTAATCTGTTGCTAGTTGCATTAGCTCAAAACACATTCATTTTGCCATGTCATGATCATGCATCATATTGTGCATTGCATTGATTGTGTTCCTTTCTGTGTTGCCGGTATTTGTCCCCCCCTCGATAGACGTGATACCGATGATGTGATCGTTGACACTGATGAAGACTCAATGCTATCTTCAGAAGTGCCAGGCAAGCAAAACCCCCTTGTTCATTCCGATAAAATCCCACTCTCTCGCTCCTGCTCTCTTTTACTGCATTAGGACAACAACGACATATTTGATACTTGCTGCGGTAGCTGAACCCTTTATCCTTTGCATGACCTGTCATTGCCACAGTAAATAGATGAAACCCACTAGCATGAGTAGGAGTTGTTTGAGCCCTGTTGTGCCTACTCATTCATGCTTGTTTGTCATGCCTGCTACTGCTTAGAGTTGAGTCAGGTCTGATTCATCGGGGATGAATCAGAGGCGTGTGAACGTGTCCTACTGTGTGTGAGCTAAGTGTGTGAACACGATTTGGTAAAGGTAGCAGTGAGAGGCCATGTAGGAGTACATGGTGGGTTGTCTCATTGCAGCCGTCCTCAGGAACTGAGTTCTGTGTTTGTGATCCATGATCAGTTACTACCACACATTGGGCTCCGGGCGCTCCAAGCCCTCTCGACTTATTAATCAACTTGATCTCTGTCCAGGAGTTGCAACTAGTTTCTGGTGTTTGTAGGCAGTGTTAGTAGTCTACCAAGTGGCACCCGGTACAGGTGGGCTTGGGACAGACTAGGCACAGTGGCCCGGTGTACCAAGTGGCACCCGGTTGGTGGGCTTGGGAACCCTGCACACATCGTTTGGGGCCGTAAGCGACACCCCGGCCGGATCTCCTTGCGGATGGAACCTGAATAGGCGATAAACCTGGACTAGAGACTTGTTCGGTTAGTCAGGTCGTGGCCGACTCCCTCGCCCGACTTCCGCTTGAAGGTTGCCGAGGTACATGACGTGTACAGGGCGGTAAGTGGCGAGAGCGTGTGTGAAGAAGTACACCCCTGCAGGGTTAACATCATCTATTCAAATAGCCGGATTCCTCGGATATGGAAGCTTGGACCCCTTGCATAGTTCATAGACAAGTGAAAGTGGATACTCTAAAATACGCAAGATAAGCGTGAGTGCTATGGATGGCGTTCTCGTAGGGAGACGGGAGCGGATCCATAGTGGTGTATTGATATGGTGAATATGTGGACTCGTGTGCGCCACCTCAAAAGAGTCGCTTGCAGTCGTAGTTAGGATAGCCACCGAGTCAAAGCTGGCTTGCTGCAGTTAAACCCCACCACCCCTTTGTTGATAATGATGCATATGTAGTTAGTTCTGATGTAAGTCTTGCTGGGTACATTTGTACTCACGTTTGCCTATTTTATGTTTTTGCAGAGAGACTTCAGTCTCACTAGTAGTTCCGCTTGGACTTCGACGTTTAGCTTGATACCTCAGCTACGATCTTGTGCCCTCGGCAGGATCTGGTAGATAGTCAGGCTTCTCAGCCTTTTCATTTATAGATGTCTGTACTCAGACATGATAGCTTCCGCTTGTGCTTGACTTGTATGCTCTGATTGTTGGGTCATGAGACCCATGTTTGTAATGTCTCGCTCCTCGGAGCCTATTGAATAAACTACTTGAGTCGTAGAGTCATTTTGTGATGCCATGTTGTATTGCACATATCGAGCATATTGTGTGTATGTTATTGAAATGCTTGGTATGTGTGGGATCTGACTATCTAGTTGTTTATCTTTAGTAGCCTCTCTTACCGGGAAATGTCTCCTAGTGTTACCGCTGAGCCATGGTAGCTTGCTACTGCTCTGAAACACTTAGGCTGGCCGGCATGTGTCCTTCTTCGTTCCTGTGTCTGTCCCTTCGGGGAAATGTCACGCTTTGAGTACCGGAGTTCTGTTAGCCCGCTACAGCCCGGTTTACCGGAGTCCTGCTAGCCCAGTGCTACAGCCCGGACCCACTTGCTGATGACCGACACGTTCGAAGCTGGGTCATGAATGCCTGTCCCTGTAAGTCTGTGCCACTTTGGGTTTACGACTAGTCATGTCAGCCCGGGCTCCTTATCATATGGATGCTAGCGACCCTATCATATACGTGAGCCAAAAGGCGCAAACGGTCCCGGGCAAAGGTAAGGCGACACCCGTGGGGATACCGTGCGTGAGGCCGCAAAGTGATATGAGGTGTTACCGGCTAGATCGATGTGACATCGAGTCGGGGTCCTGACAATAACATTGAGTCTTCATCAGTGTCAACGATCACAACGTCGGAACATCCTCTACCGGGAGGGAACAGATACCGACAACAAAGAAGAAATACAATCAATGCAATGCACAATATGATGCATGCTCATGACATGGCAATATGAATGTGTTTTGAGCTAATGCAACTAGCAACAGATTAAATGAAGTTGGTTTGAATATAAGATTCAAATTCAAACTCCATATGTGATTATTCAGATGCCATTTATATGATTTGTGCTAAACAGCACCTATAAGTTGTTCTAACATTCATGAAAATAATACAGATGGATAGATTGGATTTTTCTGGTCATTTTTCATATATAATTTATCTCATTTGGAGTTACGGTTGAATTTCTATGATTTTTAGAAGTTTTAGGCATTTTCTGGAATTTCCTGAATAAGAACAAATCCAGAAAACATTACTGCGTCATCCTGACGTCATGATGACGTCAGCAGGTCAACGTGGCACAGTCCGGTCAAACTCTGACCGGTGGGTCCCGAGTGTCAGTGTCTAACTAAACTAACCTAGCTTAGTTAATACTAACCTAACTTAATTAGCCGGGCGGGGCCCGCATGTTAGTGAGAGAGAGGGGGGTCAAACCCGGGTCAAACTTGCCGGAGTTGACCCGAGGCTCATCGCCGGCGAGGCCAGGGACGGCGGAGAGCGTCGGGATTCGCCCTCCGATGACCAAAAGAGCGGCGGAGGGGCTCTACGGGATGCCCAGGCTCGCGCGCATCTAACAGGGCCAACGGGAGAAGCTAGGGTGGCCGGAGGCGACGGCAATCATGACGACGACGGCGGCCGGAGTTCGGGTGGTGGCGGGTTTGGCGCTACGAGTGGTGGTTTGGCGCGCTGAGGGCACTAGGGAGAAGCTCTTGCTCTCGCGCATCTAGAGGACCAAGTGGGAGGTCGTGGGGTCGCCGGAACTCATGCCGGCGACGAGCTTTGGCGGCGATGGTCTTCGGTGGTGCTCGGGCGCGTCGCTACGGTGCATCAGTGAGCAAATGGAGAGGCTGGGCAGCACCTGCTAGACATGGGGAGCACTAAGAGCAGCACAGTGAGGCCAGGGGAGCACGGAGGCTATGCGTGCAGCAGCAATGGCGGACGGTGGCTTCGGTGCTCGTGGGGAACGGCGCTACGGTGCACAAGAGGGGAAACGGAAGGGCGCTGCGGCCTCCTGGGGTTGCGGTGAGCACGACGGTGGGCTCGGGAGCGAGCTGCGGTGGCTGTGGCCACGGCCACGCCATGGCCGGCGGCGAGAAGCTCTCGGCCGTGGTGGATAACCTAGCTACGGCGCGCGAACGACGAAACAGAGAGGGGGAAACGGACGGAGAGCTCACGTAGACCCTGTAGAGGTGGACGGCGAGCTTGAGGGAGGCCGAACGAGGGCGGATTTGACGGCGGCGATCCGCGGTGGCCGAGGAGGGGAACGGCATAGCTGGCAGCATCCAGGGCTTTCGGAGGGCCGTGGATCGGTGGGGAGGAAGAGGGGGTCGAGGCGGAGCCTTTGAGCGCATCGGCGAGGCTAGGGGGTGGCGGTGGCCGCGAGGGAGCTCGTCGGTGGCGGCGGCTCCGTTCGGCGAGTGAGGGAGAGAGGAAGCAGA
>NC_041387.1:561732071-561767742 GCF_002162155.2 Triticum dicoccoides | reverse complement strand
GGGGGAGAGTTCGGGAGAGTGAGGGAGTTCCAGGGGGTGGCGTGGCACGCATGGAGGCATCCGGGGTGTCGAGGTGGAGCGGCAAGCAGGAGGTGGCCGGGGCGTGCGTCGGCCACGCGCCTGTGCCTACTGGCGCGAGGAGGAAGGCGATAGGGGGGGAAGTGGAGATGGGCCGGGCCGTGCTGCTGGGCCAGGTGGGCTACCAGGTGAGCGCCAGGTAGTCCTTCTCTCTCTTTCCATTTCTGTTTTTATTTATCTATTTTGTTCTGTGTTGTTTTAGTTTAGTAAAATACTAAACCATTTTATAAAATCCTGAAAATAGTTATGTGGCTAGAGTTAAAATATACCAAACCACATAAAATGTTCCAGTAATTATTGGACATATATTATTTATATATCAAATATATATCCAATGCAAATAGCTATTTATTTAATTCAAAGGCCCAAAATAATTAACTCTGAGATACCAAAAATATTGTTTTGAGTTTTACCTCTTTGCAATATTTTCAGAGACTAAGAGGAACATTTTCTTGGACTTCTTTGAGGAGATTTTAATGTTGATCATTTTTAGAAGGTTTCTGAGGCTTTGAAAATTCCTCAATTCAAATTTCATTTGAATTAAAACATGATGCTCACCTGAGGTCTAGCCTAGTGCATAACAGGACCAGGGATGTGACATCAGAGCTTTGATTTAGCAAACTCCACATACTCAACTATAATATAGTCTTCCACAATTGCTAACACTCACGCAATACTTATGGTTATGGAGTTTTAATCGGACACTGAAAAAGATAGGGGCTTATAATTTCGCCTCCCAACGTATTCACCTTTGGGTGATGTCAACAATAATAGTTCATGCTAACTTACATCCAATTGGATATATATATCAGGATCTTTCCAACACGAGGTGCTCGCCAAAGGATAAAATGAAAAAGGGAAAGATGAAGATCATGTTGACTCTTGCATAAAGTAAAAGACATAAGGTAAAAGATAGGCCCTTCACAGAGGGAAGCAGAGGTTGTCATGCGCTTTTATGGTTGGATGCACAAAATCTTAATGCAAAAGAACGTCAATTTATATTGCCACTTGTATATGGACCTTTATTATGCAGTTCATCGCTTTTATTGCATCCATAACAAGCTCGTATAAAGCTTATTTTTCTTCACACTAATAGATCATACATATTTAGAGAGCAATTTTTATTGCATGCACCGATGACAACTTACTTGAAAGATCTTATTCAATCCATAGGTAGGTATGGTGGACTCTCATGGCAAAAACTAGGTTTAAGGATATTTGGAAGCACAAGTAGTATCTCTACTTGGTGCAAGGAATTTTGGCTAGCATGAGGGGGAAAGGCAAGCTCAACATGTTTGGATGATCCATGACAATATAATATAACTGAGATGTGAGGAAACATAACCCATTACGTTGTCTTCCTTGTCCAACATCAACTCTTTAGCATGTCATACTTAATGAGTGCTCACAATTTTAAAAGATGTCCAAGATAGTATATTTATATGTGAAATATCTCTTCCTTCAATATTCTTTCATGAATTATTCAAATGACCAATGCAATGCTTGCTAACCTTCAATAAATTTACAACATCTACTTCATAGATGTGAAGTCATTACTCCCCATGGGATAAGCAAATGAGGCATATATAATTTCAGATTTATGACATTCAACTCATTCAACCATTTACTCACAGGATATAAGTGAAGCACACGAGTAAATGACAAACTACTCCAACAAGATATAAGTGAAGATCAATGAGTAGTTAAATAATTATGTAACTATGTGAAGACTCTCTCTCATTTAAGAATTTCTGATCTTGGTATTTTATTCAAACAGCAAGCAAAGCAAAACAAAATGACATTTCAAGGATAGCACGACTCATGTGAAGAAGCAAAAACTTAGGTTCAACCGATACTAACCGATAATTGTTGAAGAAGAAAGGTGGGATGCCTACCGGGGCATCCCCAAGCTTATGTGCTTGAGACTTCTTAGAATATTATCTTGGGGTGCCTTGGGCATCCCCAAGCTTGAGCTTTTGTGTCTCCTTAATTCCTTTTATATCTCAGTTTCCTAAATCTCGAAAGCTTCATTCACACCAAACTCAACAAGAACTCGTGAGATAAGTTAGTATAAAACAATGCAAAAACCTTATCATTTTCTACTGTAACAAATTACTAACATTATTATTCAACATTGCATACTAAATATCTCTGCATATTTAATACTCCTATCCTAAAATAGAATCATTAAACAAGCAAGCATATGCAAACAATGCAAACATAACAACAATCTGCCAAAACTGTATAGTCTGTAAAGAAGGCAAGATTCATCATACTTCCCTAACTCCAAAAATTATAAGAAAAATACTACTGTGTATAAGATTTATCAGAGCTCAATATTAAAAAAGATTAAACATTATATCACTCTTTGACTTTTCTAGGGAATTTTTGCAACAGAGGTAAATGTTCTGTTTTCAAACAGCAACATGTATACTAGCAAAATAAGCATGGTAAAGGCTATCCTTGACATTTTTATTGAAAATAAAGATGCAAGACATTATTCTAAATAACAACAAGCAAATACTAAGAAAATAAAATGACGCTCCAAGAAAAACACATATCATGTGGCGAATAAAAATATAGCTCCAGGTAAAGTTACCGATGAACAAAGACGAAAGAGGGGATGCCTTCCGGGGCATCCCCAAGCTTAGGCTCTTGGTTGTCCTTGAATATTACCTTGGGGTGCCTTGGGCATCCCCAAGCTTAGGCTCTTACCACTCCTTATTCCATAGTCCATCGAATATTACCTTGGGGTGCCTTGGGGTTGGGGTGTTGGAATTGTGGCGAGCGAACTGGCCGAAAGTTCGGCCAACTAACCAGCAACAAGTGTTTACCATTTTTTAAGGCCTCAAAATCAATTGAGGTCTTCTACTTGAAATTTAGTCGCTTAATTTTGACCAGGTCAACAATATTTAATACATGATGCTTCTTAATTTTAGAGCCCTCCCATTAAATTGAGCTATTACATTTGAATTTCGTTTATGTTTTTGACCTGGTCAACAATTTCTCAAGGAGCTCCCTTATTCAATTAAGGTAATCAATTTTGGATTTGATTCACGATTTTTACTGGGTCAGCAATTTCTCAACTAATCGGCAACAATCAGCCTAAAACATGTAGCGCCCAAGATGCGGTACTATCCTAATCATGTGGTGCATTCATGATCGGGGCACAACCACATTTCGAGCGCATAGCAAGGTGGATATCATTACAACATACCATGTATTGAATAGATGAGAATACAAGATAACGGCTTACACTCGCCACAAGTTACAAGATGCATACCACAATACATCAATACATAAAATTCATCAAGCAGAAGAGCGGGATCCGACTACGGATGAAATCAAACGAAAAAGAAGAACGACATCCACTCTACTAGCCCAGGCTCCTGACCTGGAACCTAAATCCCTTGATCGAAGAAGCAGAAGAAGAACTCCAAACAAGCAGGCATCGCACTTGCGTCAGATCATCACATTACCTGTACGTGCAACTGTTGTTGTATTAATCTGTGAGCCACGAGGACTCAGCAATCCCATTACCATGGGAATCAAGACTAGCAAAGCTTAATGGGTATGGAATGTATAAGTCGTGAGGTTGCAACAAGTGACTAAGCATTGTATGGTGGCTAACTTACGGGTACAAGAATAAGATGAGAAGCTACGCAAACGGTCGCAACTAGTAATGATAGGGAAGTGAGCCTGAACTACTTACGTTCAAACATAACTCCACCATGTTCTCTTCTCGAACTCACCCAAAAAGAGACCATCACGGTTACACACGCGGTTGGTGTATTTTAAGTCGAATCTGGTGTCAAGTTCTCTACAATCGGACATTAACAAATTCCCATCTGCCACATAACCGTGGGCATGACTCTCGAAAATTTAAACCCTGTAGGGGTGTCCCAACTTAACCCATGACAAGCTCATGATCTGCGGAGACAATCCTCCATTGCGGGACATCCGATCAGACTCGGGATCTCGGTGCACAAGACATTTCGACAATGGTAAAATAAAACCGATAGGAGCCGCACGTATCTCGTTGTCAGGGCACAATGGATGAGCAAAGCGTGCTGGAGCCAAATACCCCAAGTTGCCTAGAGGCGGCCCCGCACGATGCTCTAGTTTGGACCAACACTCAGAGAAGCACTGGCCCGGGGGTTGATTAAGAGTCCTGGGGTGCTAGCCGGTCCCTATGCAAGTTTTAGTTGTTATTAGGTAAATGGTAAAACCAATGTTGGGCCTTGCTGGAAGAGTTTCATTCAAAGCGAACTGTCAAGAGGGGCCCATAAACACTCATTGTGTTAGGGACGCAAAATCAAGGAACATAACACCGGTATGACGGAAACTAGGCGGCAAGAGTGGAACAAAACACCAGGCATAAGGCCGAGCCTTCCATCCTTTAGCAAGTATATAGATGCATTAATTAAATATAAGAGATATTGTGATATCCCAAGATATCCAAGATATCCATGCCCCAACGTGGAACAACCTGCAACTGCACCTGCAACTAGCAATGCTAGGCTGAGCAAAGCGACAACATAGCCAAACAACGACTGCTAGGATGGTAGAAAAGGTTAGAGGCTTTTTCATTGTATAATGGGAGGCTTGATAAACAAGTGGTGGGTAGCGTGACTTAGCGATATCATCAAGACAACTAGCATAGCAATGATAGTAGTGAGATCCAGGATAACGTTCATCTTGCCTGAAATCCCACTAGGAAGGAGTCCATGAAGTAGACGAGCAAGCGTAGTCAAAGGAATCCTCACAATTGCAACATTACCGGAACTAAGAAGCAACATCGGAAAGAAGCAAACAACATGGTAAATGCACAAGCATAAACATGGCATGATGCACAAACAAGTTTGATGCATGTCCGGTTTAAATATGCATGGCATGGCAAAGTGCAACAAACAACACTACAAATTAAGTGGAGCTCAATATGCAACGAGTTGCATATTGACAAAACACCACAACCATTTATTTATTTCTCTCCCGTTTAGCTACTCCTCAATATTAAATGTTGGTTAACATGGCAAGAGGTGAAGCATAACAAAACTACCTATCTAGGCAATTTTAAATGAGGCCGGAAACAACAAACAACAATTCCGGCAAATCCCCACATGTCATATTTGAATTTGGTACAGTTCTGCCTATTACATAATTTTATTGTTGTTAAACAGGAAAACAAAGTGTACCATGCTAATCTATGCATTTTCTTCTACCCCATTTACATATAAAGTTTATTAAATTTGGAGCTACGGTTATTTAGTTATGAAATAAACCAGTTTAGCATGTCATTTATGCAAAACAAAGCAAACAACAAGTTTAAACATTTTAAACAAGGATGAAATTGGGATATTGTGAAACTAGATGAAATTCTAAGCATTTTGCATGTTTAAATCATTTTAAACCGATGCACAGTTAGTGAGATATGATATGCTTGAACCAGGAGGGTTTTTCTGTAAAACTGGAAACCCTGGACAAAAGGATCAGTTTGCAGCAAGGAAAAAAAACTACACGGGCCGAAACTTGTTGGGCCAATAGTGCATAGTTGAGGGGCTCTTGGGGCTGCTCACCCATGGGCTGAGGCCCGATTGGAAGCAGAGGAGGCCGGCAGGGGGTGCGCTGGGCCGAAGTCGTGGTCGCAGTCCATGCAGGCGAGGAAGGCGCGGTCAACGCAACGAGCAGAGGCGCGTCATCCCCCTACTCGAACGAAGCAGAGGCGAGGCTGGGAACACAGGAGCTCGAGGCAGGAGCTCCTGGCCGTGGCGCTTGCCGGCGATGCTGGAGACGGGACTTGCGGCGGCAATGATGAGGCATGGCGGTGCAACTGCGGGGAGGCGAGGGCGCTGGAGATGAAGCAAGGCGCGGGAATGACGCGGCAGCTCCGTCCGGGATCCTCCGGGCCTGATGCGGCGAAGGATGGAGGGAGCTTGGGATGGCTTGATTTGGTCGGAGATGGGGCCGATGGCGCGTGGAATGACAGCGGGGCAGGGGCGAGCTCCTGGAAGGGGTGGAGCTCCATAGCGCCATCCATGGTGCTCTGACGAGAGAGGAAAAGGGAGGTTAGCGAGAAAGGAAGAGATGATGTAAGGAAAAGGAAGGCACAAGGCGAAGGGGACCTGGACGACGCGCTCGCCGACGGTCATCGGTTGCTGGAGGCGCGGGAGAGACAACATGATCCAGGAGGAGCTCAAGGACGCAGCATCCAGACATAGGACAAGGAGGAGCTCCTCTCCTGTGGGCTTGAGCGAGGCAAGGAGGAGGATTTGGTGGTGGCTGGCTGGTGGATCGGGAGGAGGCTACGGGATTGGTCCAGTGAAGAAAACGAGGAAGGTGGGTGGCGTTGCGGATGGGTGGATATGATGGGTGGCGGTGGCTGATCCGAGGAGGGAGGAGGTTGCGGGCTCCGGTTGGTGGTGCTAAAAATGAGGAAGGGCGAGGAGTGGCGGCGGGTGAGGGGATGGATGGATTGGACATGCTAGCTAGGGTTTCATCTGAATATATAGTAGGTGGTTGGCTTAGGGGCTATTGGGTCCCTCCGATCGTAATCAGACGACCCGAAATAAACAGGTTAGGAAGTCTAAACAAAGAACCGAAGATATTTTAGGGATGTTTGGGGTTGATCCGGATCCATCGGTCACGACTTCCAGGGTCGGGTTCGGGGGAGTTTCAGACGCGCACGAGGTTGCCAGGGGGGGTCATGATTGAGCAGAGAGATAAGGCGGTCAAACAAGAGGGAACGAGGACCCGGTTGGTCTGAGAAAGGTCAATAGAGACAAACAGTCTGACAACATGCCACGAAGCCAAGGAGAGAAGCGGCAACTACTAATAGCTACGAGTTTTGTAAAAACATGCGGATGCAATGCGGATGATGCGATGATGAAATGCAACAAACAAAAATAAATCACACGGCGAAACTCGGAATAGCTGGAAGTCTTTTGGAGCGTCGGTTCCGAGGCGTCACAACTCTCCCACACTAACAGAGGATCTCGACCCGAGATCCTAGGGACGGCACTGGAGAGAAATGGAAAAGGAAGAGGTAAAACAAAGTTGATTCTTCAACAAACGAGTGAAACCAAAGAACCTTGAGATATTAAACAACTTGAAAGAAATAATACAACAGAGATGAATGAGACTGCAAACACCGTGGGACAAGAGGAACAAGTAATATGACGAGAATGAAGAGCTTAGTGAAAAGATAGACGTTGAAACCACTCCGGTTAAAACAAAGAGAGGGGGAATATGAACGACAGAATTCTGACAGCACTCCGACTGAAAATGGGAGGGATTAACATGAACTTGAGGAGATTGGATGATACTTGATGAAATCAACAACACAATACCTCCGGAACTATTGAAAGAATAGCACAAGGGGTAAGAATGATTTCAGACAACACTGCGGTTGAAAAGAGAGGCAAAACTTGATAAGATGAGAGAACTTGGATGGAGGACACGACACTGGTGTTAAATGGACAAGAAAGGAAAAGAATATGATCTTGAGAAGACGAGATGATGGGTTGAAGAGAGCAACATCACAATGCCTCTAGAACGAAAGAATATAAGTTGGACCATTGGAAAGAAAAGAATTGAGAAAAAATGACATCTTCTACCACAATTGAATTTGAAGAGCATCCATAGAAAGAAGGATTGAACGGAATTGTTGGAAAATCAACAACGAAAAGAATAAGGTTGTTGTGGGCTTATGGAAAACATCTCAAAATTATGAGGTCAAGACCAGCCACTAACAGAATCAATTGATTGGATGAGATCAACAAAAAGTTGAAAAGCCTCTATCACCGAGAAGGATACGGAGAAAGCTTGGATCATTGATAATCACCACAAATAGCAACATTCCCAATGGAAGGTTTTAGGTGAAATCTTTACCAAGATAACCTCCAACGAAGCAATTATGATGGGTTGAAACAACTCATGATCGAAGAGAAAATGATGGTTTTAAAATATCTCATTCTTGACAACTTGTGAATCATGAAGCATGAAGAGAAATTGTCAAGGATGACATAACGCCATCTCAAAAGATAATGTAGAAAGAATTGCATTTCCGTACGCAAGATGAAGAATACTTGAGCTCCTCCAAGAAGAATCTTGACAAACATCTCAAGAATGAATTAAATACTTAACAAACCACCGTGAAGAACTCCGGAAACAAAAGGATGATTAGATAGAATTGAAGGATGAAAAATAATAAGATTAAATCCTTGTGATTAGATGGATCTTTGCGACGAGATGGCCGAGGAAACTTTGAACTCCGGAAAAGAAAAGATGAAAACTCTGAGAACCGAGAAATATTCACCATGAACAATCTCCGAAGAAAGGAATTAATCGACTTGATGAAGGAAGAATAAGAATTACGTTATGCTTATCCTTCACCAATTAAATTGGTGAGAAGCAATGAATTTTCATACTACTTATTCGAGTTGGAAAAGATTAAGAGAGATATAGCGCAAATATGGGAAATCTTCAACGAATCACCGGTAGGATTGGAAAGAACGAATGAATTGATATGATGATAAAGGAAAAATGAATCTTGAACGAACCACCGTAAGAATTCGAAAAATGAATGAAGAAATGTGATTGTTCGTCGGGAAGAATTCGAAGAACAAATATGCTTGGGGTGATATAGATGCAAAAGAACAAAGAGATCGCGAACTGATTAAAGAATACTTGACAGACACACCGGATAATTGGATAATGATAGCTAAATTGTGAGGACAAAGAATTCTTCTGGAATGGTGGCCTCCGGTGAAACAAAACGAAAAACAACTCCTGACATACTCCGGATGGGAAGAAAAGAATCACATGATTGGAAAGAATTTGAGAGGATGACAAGAAGCTAGAACCATGAATCTTCGAGAGAACAGATAAGATTTAGAGGAAAAACTCTTCTACGGTCTGCAAATGTAGAGAATGACGACGAGAAACGCCACCAAAATTGTTGAGACACTCCGGAAGAATGGAAAGAGTAAAGGTTGAGCGAAAGGTGAAAATGATTTGAAAGTGATCTTGGAGAAGGCATATGACTGATTGAATCCATACTTATGTCACACTCGAAAAGAATTTGAGAATAACTCCGGAAGAATTAGAAGAGTCAGGTATGATCCTCGGAAAGACCTGTGGGTTATGGGCCCACTCAAAAGAAACACCGTTCAAGTGATTTTTAAAGAGAGATTGCACTGATCGAATAAAATGTCTTGAATGAGATAATAACCTCAAAATGGATTGACCGGGTTAAGAATGGAAACACGAATCTTATGAGATATCTTTAGCACTTCAGATATGAATAGAGAGAGGTGAATAATAAGAGAGCATTGGATAAGAAATTCTAACATGGGAAAACATGTGAAACAAAAGGAAGAGATATGATCATCACCGAAGTTTGAATTTAGCCCACCAAAGAAGAAAAGAGAACGAAGAATGATGGACTTATAGCTCCCGAGCATCTTCACGAGGAATCACCGGGTAAGAGCATTGAAGTAGAGAATAAAGAAACTTCTCATGAATAAAAGGATCATGCTTTTAGAATTTGACTTCTTGACGAAGAAGGGTGGGAGGGTAGAAAAATGAAGACAACTTATGATGGATGGAACGGACAAATCCTCAGGCTTCTCTACGGCGCCTGTATGGAATAAATTGAAGAGAAGCACGACGGTTGGAAAAGAATTGACATGACCATCTCAATGATCAAGAAGGATTAATATTCACATAGAAGTATGAGAACACCACTTAGAAAAGGTATGGAATCAAGACTTGACTCCGAAGCAACTCGAATACCACAATAGAACAAAACAAAGGATTTGGCTTGCAGAATAAGCCAGAAAATATAAGATAGAGATTTCACCCAAAGTGTTCGTGATGAGGCCCCACAGACACGACGTACAGCGGACATCATAAATGACAAATGAGACATCCCCGAATCAGCATAGCCAAGGATTCTTTAAGACGTCTCGCGACCACTGTAAATCTACCATGAAAAACGAACCACTAAACGTTGGAGCCGAATCTCAAATCATACATCTGTCGGAAGAGAAATCCTAGGTAACTACTTGAATTCCCACCTATGAAATCCCGAAACTTTCTGGTTATGAAATCTGGTGTTGGGGATACAGGGAGGCACAAATATCTCACACAACAAACAAATCCTACACTCCAACTGTATCCATCCGTCAATACATAACCAAGAAAACCTCGGAAATCGTGTACCTCAGACCTTCGAAAATATCTGATATACTAGATGTGGCAATACATCTGATCGCTCTCCCCAGTACTGGGTGTTGTCAAACTACTCTCACCACAAAGAGTATAGAAGCATTTTTGATGTCGGCATCCTTTGGTATCCGGAACTGAAAGGATAAGCACTATAACAAAAACACCTTGGAGCTCAACTCCCCGGGACACTGCCACAACCCCTAAATGTCAGGAGGCACCAAGACAGAATTCCCTTCACAATGATATTGGACCGATTCCACAATACCCACGTGATCCTAAAAAAATTGAGTGAAAAAGAGGAGAGTGAAGTCAAAACATCTACGTCACAAGTCCACACTAGAGCGACGAGGGGATGAGGAGTAAAAAGAATTCCTACTCTCCGATATAACTAGACTCAAAATAGTTTTTTTTCTTGACTCAACAATGGCAACAGTTCGATCAATTGATAATCCCCAAACGCAGGGAATCATCGTAGCAATTCCCAAAGGTGGAAGTGATAAGTATGGAGTGTAGAACCCACAAGGAGCTAAAGGTAAGATCAATATTCTCTCAAGTCCTATCTGCCACTAATACGACTCTACGTACACCGAGCATTTGCTTCCAACTAGAAACAAGAAATAAAACTGTGTTGTGGGTATGAAGAGGATAACTTCGCATGATATCGGAGAGCTAAAATATAAACGTACCCTACAAGGGAGATGGCTATACACAGGAGCTTAGTAGTAGGCGTTGGTTATGGGTCCAGCGCTACTGCTACTAAGTAGTAGCGTTGGTCTACAACACGCGCTACAAGTACCAGAGTAGCAGTAGTGATGGACCCCTGGCAGCACTACTGCTAAGTGGTCGCATGGCCACCGGCAGGGGCTACACGTAGTAGTAGCGGCTTGCTGGAACCAAATCTACTGCTAGAGATATAGCAGTAGCACTGGGCCACCAGCCAGCACTACTGCTAATGATACCTTATCCTCTCCCCCGCTAGCCCGATCAACCACTCTCCATCCCACACTATGTCCTCCCTTGTCCAACCCCCGCGCGCTGCCACCGCATGTCGCCGTTGTCCCGCCACCGCCGTCTCTGATACATCTCCGTCGTATCTACTATTCCAAACACTTTTGCCCTTGTTTTGGACTCTAATTTGCATGATTTGAATGGAACTAACCTGGACTGGCGCTGTTTTCAGCAGAACTGCCATGATGTTATTTTTGTGCAGAAATAGAAGTTCTCGGAATGACCTGCAAATCCATGGAGCAACTTTTTAGAATTAATAAAAAATACTGGCGAAAGAATTAGCATCAGGGGGCCCACACCCTAGTCACAAGGGTGGGGGGCGCACCCCCTCCCCTAGGGCGCGCCCCCTGCCTCGTGGCCCCCCTGGACGTCCATCGACCTCAACTCCAACTCGATATATTTGACTCCGCAGAGAAAAACTTAGAGAAGAAGGGTTCATCGCGTTTTACGATACGGAGCTGCGGCCAAGCCCTAAAACCTCTCAGGAGGGCTGATCTGGAGTCCATTTGAGGCTCCGGAGAGGGGAATCCGTCGTCGTCGTCACCATCAACCATCCTCCATCACCAATTTCATGATGCTCACCGCCGTGCCTAAGTAATTCCATCGTAGGCTTGCTGGACGGTGATGGGTTGGATGAGATTTACCATGTAATCGAGTTAGTTTTGTTAGGGTTTGATCCCTAGTATCCATTATGTTTTGAGATTGATGTTGCTATGACTTTGCTATGCTTAAAGCTTGTCACTAGGGCCCGAGTGCCATGATTTTAGATCTGAACCTATTATGTTTTCATGAATATATGTGAGTTCTTGATCCTATCTTGCAAGTCTATAGTCACCTATTATGTGTTATGATCCATTAACCCCGAAGTGACAATAATCGGGATACTTAATATCCCTTAGTTTCCATTAGGACCCCGCTGCCACGGGAGGGTAGGACAAATGATATCATGCAAGTTCTTTTCCATAAGCACATATGACTACATTCGGAATACATGCCTATATTACATTGATGAACTGGAGCTAGTTCTGTGTCACCCTATGTTATAACTATTACATGAGGAATCGCATCCGACATAATTATCCATCACTGATCCAATGCCTACGAGCTTTTCACATATTGTGTTTGCTTAGTTACTTTGTCATTGCTACTGTTACAATTACTACAAAACTGCTACTATTACTTTTGCTACTGTTACCGTTACTTCCATACTACTTTTCTACTAAATACTTTGCTGCAGATACTAAGTTATCCAGGTGTGGTTGAATTGACAACTCAACTGCTAATACTTGAGAATATTCTTTGGCTCCCCTTGTGTCGAATCAATAAATTTGGGTTGAATACTCTACCCTCGAAAACTGTTGCGATCCCCTACACTTGCGGGTTATCAAGACTATTTTCTGGCACCGTTGCCGGGGTGCATAGCTCTATTCTTTGAGTCACTTGGGATTTATATCTGCTGATCACTATGAAGAACTTGAAAGATCAAAGAACTAAAATTTATCCCTCAACTACGAGGGGAGGTAAGGAACTGCCATCTAGCTCTGCACTTGATTCTCGTTCTGTTATGAGTAAACTTGCGACACCTAAACCTGCTTCTGCAATTAATTCTGATATGTCACATGTTATTGATGATGCCACTTCTGCTATGCATGATACTTGTGATGAAACTACTTCTGTGCTTGATACTACTATGCCATTAGGTGAATTTCTTGATGAACAACTTGATAGGGCTAGGGAGAATGAAATTATTGAAACTGATAATATTGATGATAGTGATGATGAAGGTTCTCCCCCTAAATATGAATTACCTGTTGTTCCTGAGGGTTATGTTATCGATGAAGAAACTGCTAGAGATTTTCTTGCTTGCAATGATAAATCAGTTGTTAAGAAATTATTAGCCAAGCTGAAACAAAAGACTCTGAATGCTAGAATGAAACATGACCCTGCTTTTGCTACTTCACCTATCTTTGTTACTGATAAGGATTATGAATTCTCTTTTGATCCTGTGATAATTACTTTAGTTGAATCTGATCCTTTTTATGGCACTGAATCTAAAACTGTAGTGGCACATCTTACAAAGTTAAATGATATAGCCACCCTGTTTAATAATGATGAAAAATCTCGCTATTACTATATCCTTAAAATATTTCCTTTCTCATTAAAGGGTGATGCTAAGACATGGTTTAATTCTCTTGATCCTGGTTGTGTGCATAGTCCCCAGGATATGATTTACTACTTCTCTGCTAAATATTTCCCTGCTCATAAGAAACAAGCTGCCTTAAGGGAAATATATAATTTTGTGCAAATTCAAGCAGAGAGTCTCCCACAAGCTTGGGGGAGGCTTCTCCGATTACTTAATGCTTTGCCTGATCATCCTCTTAAGAAAAATGAAATACTTGATATCTTATATAATGGACTAACCAATGCTTCCAAGGACCACTTGGATAGTTGTGCTGGTTGTGTTTTCAGGGAAAGGACAGTCAACCAAGCTGAATTGCTATTAAATAATATGTTGACGAATGAAAATAATTGGGCACCTCCTGAACCAACTCCTAAGCCAACTCTGAAGAAAAGAGGTGTTCTATTTCTCAGTCCTGAAGATATGCAAGAGGCAAAGAAATCTATGAAAGAGAAAGGTATTAAAGCCGAAGATGTTAAAAATTTACCTCATGTCGAAGAAATTCATGGCCTCGATATACCACCTAAAGAAGTACAAGATCTTGATAACCTGACACATGTAGTGAAGGTAAACTCTCTTTATAGATATGATAAAGTTGAAATCCCGTCTACTAAGTTTGCTAGCCAATGCTTAGATAAATTTGATGATTTTATGGATAACCAAGCAAATTTCAATGATTATGTTAGTAGACAACGGAAAAATAATTCTTATATGATTGGACGCTTGAGTGATTATATGTCTAGAGTTAAGGGTGAACTTAAACTCACTAGTAAACATGTTTCTATGGTCACCACTCAAGCAGAACAAGTACTTAAGGCTCAGAATGAATTGCTTGATGAATTAAATAAAAAGCATGACTTTGCTGTTAGAGTGGCTACTAGAACTGGTAAAATGGCTCAGGAACCTTTGTATCCTGAAGGACACCCTAAGAGGATTGAACAAGATTCTCAAAGAAATAATTTTGGTGCTTCTAGTCCTTCTAAAACGAAGAAAAAGAAAAATGATAGGACTTTGCATGCTTCTAGTGAACCTGTTGTACAAACACCTGAGAATCCTAATAATATTTCTATCTCTGATGCTGAAACACAATCTGGAGATGGACATGAACCTAATGATAATGCTAATAATGATGTTCATGTAGATGTTCAACGTAGCAATAACAATGATATAGAAATTGAACCTACTGTTGATCTTGATAACCCACAATCAAGAAATCAACGTTATGATAAGAGAGATTTTGTTGCTAGGAATCATGGTAGGGAAAGAGAACCATGGGTTCAGAAACCCATGCCTTTTCCTCCTAAACCATAAAAGAAAAAGGATGATGAGGAATTTGAGTGCTTTGCTGAAATGATTAGTCCTATCTTCTTACGTATGCGCTTAACAGATATGATTAAGACAAACCCTTATGCTAAATACATGAAAGATATCATTACAAATAAAAGAAAAATACATGAGGTTGAAATCTCCACCATGCTCGCTAACTACACCTTCAAGGGTGTAATACCTAAGAGACTTGGTGATCCAGGAGTACCCACTATACCATGCTCCATTAAAAGAAAATATGTTAAAACTACCTTATGTGATTTAGGAGCCGGTGTTAGTGTTATGCCTTTTTCCTTATACCGTAGACTTGAATTAAATAAGTTGACACCTACTGAGATATCTTTGCAAATGGCCGATAAATCAACTGCTATACCTGTCGGTATTTGTGAGGACGTGCCTGTTGTTGTTGCGAATGTTACTATCTTAACAGACTTTGCATTCTTGATATTCCTGAGGACGACAGTATGTCGATTATCCTTGGTAGACCCTTTTTTAATACTGCAGGTGCTGTTATTGATTGCAACAAAGGCAATGTCACCTTTCATGTTAATGGTAATGAGCATATGGTACACTTTTCGAGGAAACAACCTCAAGTTCACAGCATAAACTCTATTGGAAAAATTCCATCAATTATATTTGGAGGTTTTGAATGTCCTCTTCCTACTGCAAAGAAAAAGTACGATATTCTTATTATTGGGGATGTTCATATCCCCGTTGAGGTAACCTAGTATCACTTTGAAATTTCTCCGGTTTCATGTGATTCAGAATGTGTTTGTTAACAAAACTTGATCAACCTTGTTAGTGGATTCCTTTTGATGAGCATGAGATGGATGAAGTTAGAAGGCACAACTCTCTGTTCCCTTATTTTACTTTCTGTTACTTAGAATAAATAGAGAAATAGTATATTTTGTCTGTTTTCTGAATTATCTATGTAATAAAAAATATCCTGAAAATAAAAATTCTCCAAATGCCATGCCAATTTAATATGATTTTTCTCAAATATTTAAGAATATTTGGCACTGAGAACACAGCAGGGGGAGCAAGCACCTGGCCACGAGGGTCCAGGGCACGCCCCCTGCCTCATGGGCCCATGGTGGCTCTCCTCCACTTATTCCTGCACCCACACACTTCTTCTTCCTCCCAAAAAATCACTATCTAGCTCAAGCACGAGTTCTAGCTTGTTTTGCTACCATTTTCGATCTCCTTGCTCAAAGCCCCATTCACAAAACTTCTTTGGGGGATTGTTCTTTGGTATGTGACTCCTCCAATGATCCAACTAGTTTTTGTTCTAGTGCTTTATTCATTTCAAATTCTTGCTGCTTAGGTGACCCTGTCTTGAGCTTGCATGTTAAATTTATGAGGTCCCAAGTAGTTCTAGTGTATGATAGAGGCTCTAGGCACTTATGGGAGTAGTTGTTATCAATTATATTGAGTTTGTTTCACTTTTATTTTGAGTCACTAAAAATTTCCAAAAAAATTTAGAGGAAGAAATATGTTCAGGAAAATGTACCAAGGTGGTTCTTCAAGGAAGAAAGGACCCCGGCTTGCGATACGTGAGTAGGACGACAAACCACCAAGGGAAGCTGACGTGCGGCCTTGTGAATGGTCGTTTGATGAGTTTATGGTCAAAGCGGGCATCAAGGATAAATTCGATGCATATGTGCGTAATGCTGAACTTGAGGAATTCATGCAAGATAAGTGCCCTCAATACCAATACTTAACCGATTCATTTGTGAGAAAGTTTAAATTCACATCCTCGTGCAATTCTCAAAGTGTCCTGTTTGATATTTATGATAAATCATATACCATGGACTTAGAAGATTTTACTACTGCTTGTAAACTCCCGCAGTGGGGAAGCGTTAATGAACCTCATAAATCTGAATATAAAGACTTTCTTGCTAGTATTACTGTGGGGGAATCTAGAGAAATAGCACAAGCTACCATAGGGAGCATTCATTTTCCTGCTATACATTATTTTGCTCTCTTCATTGGTAGATGCATTAACGGTAAAGATGAAGCATGTCACATGTGTGTTCCTGATCTTTGTGTTCTCAAGAGTTTTGTATTAGGTGATAAACAATACAACTTGGGGGCAATTGTTGCATGTAGGTTGCATCATAATGGTTTAGCTGGAGACTTGTTTGGAGGAATTTATGAGACCTGTGTGGCTAATTATCTTTATATACCTATACATGAAAATGATACAGAGTTGCTTCCTGCTTATTTAGATTATAATGCCATGGTTAGTCATCATTTTCTTGAAAGGAATGAACAATTCCTCCAGTATCGACTAATCTTTGACAGATGTCGCGCTGCCCATATTACTCTTCCTGCTCCTGCCCTTTTTGATTATCAGGCAAAAATAAGATATGTTATAACCAGGGAGGAGGTAAACGAGTATGAGAGGAGGACGGAGGTAGCTCGCCGCCATACTGCAGCTCAGGAGGCAATGGCTGCTGCATCTTAGTACGACCCCAGTTACAACTTCGGATATCAGCCAGGTGACCCATGGCCGTAGACTAACTTAGGCCAAAAGCCTAAGCTTGGGGGAGTATGTATTCCTCACCGACTTTACATTCATGTTACACACTCATTCTAGTGTCGGCGCTCATACTCTTTCATTGTATTATCCATGCTAGTTTAATTTATTTTCCTGCTTTCTTCTTATATGTTTAATAAACCTTAAGAAAAAAATTAGTTAGTTTAATTTGCATCCTATAGTAGTAATAATTAAAAGAAAAACTCAAAAAGATTTCTCGTTCTTCTTTTTGTTTCCCGTGTAAATAGTTTTATTTCTTTTCTTTTCCTTTGGGGGTCGAGAGAAGAAGACCATAATGAAAATGTCTAAGTGGCTCTCATATGTATAATTGATTTACTTTAACCAAGAGCCCATATTACTTTGTCTTCTCTCTTGAAATGAATGCTTGCAGATTGCAGCTTAGTCCAATGCACGTGCACTATTATTATTATCCACACCGTTTGGTCGTGCAAGTGAAAGGCAATGATGATGATATATGATGAAATGATTGGGATAAGAGGAGCTGGTATGAACTCGACCTTTCTTGTTTTTGTAAATATGATTAGCTAATCATTCCTGATTCAGCCCATTATGAATAAACATGTTTGCAATGACAATTAGAGATTGTAGTTTCTTATGCCATACTTAATTAGCTATGAGTTTATAATGGTTTACCTTGCGTGCCAACATGCTATTAAAATGGTTGGGATGTGGTATGATAGGGTGGTATCCTCCTTTGAATGAATTGAGAGACTCGACTTGGCTCATGTTCACGCATGTAGTTGAAACAAAATCAACATAGCCTTCACGATATTTATGTTCATGGTGGATTATATCCTACTCATGCTTGCACCCAGTGTCTATTAATTTTAATGCATGTTCATGACTGTTGTCGCTCTCTCAGTTGGTCACTTCCCAGTCTTTTTCTAGTCTTCACTTGTACTAAGCGGGAATACTGCTTGTGCATCCAAACTCCATAATCCCCAAAGTTATTCCATATGAGTCCACCATACCTTCCTATATACGGTATCTACCTGCCGTTCCAAGTAAATTTGTTTGTGCCAAACTCCAAACCTTCAAATGAAATTCTGTTTTGTATGCTCAAACAGCTCATGTATCAACTAGGGTTGTATGTATCTTCCATGTTAGGAGGGTTATTCTCAAGAGGAGTGGACTCTGCTCCTCATTCACGAGAAAATAGCTGGTCACCGGGATGCCCAGTCCCATGCTCAAATCAAATCAAAATAATTAAACAAAACGCCCCCAGGATTGTTGTTAGTTGGAGGCACCCATTGTTTTGGGCAAGCCATGGATTGATGCTTGTTGGTGGAGGGGGAGTATAAAACTTTACCATTCTGTTTGGGAACCGCCTATAATCTGTGTAGCATGGAAGATATCAAGATCTCATAGTTGTTATGTTGACAATGAAAGTATACCGCTCAAAATGCTATCATCTCTGTTTTAAAAATCGAGCTCTGCCAACTCTACAAATCACTGCTTCCTTCTGCGAAGGGCCTATCTATTTACTTTTATGTTGAGTCATCAACCTCTTATTGAAAGCACCCACTGGAGAACACCGCTGTCATTTGCATGCATTACTATTAGTTTATATTGAGTATGACTATGACTGGATCTCTTTTACCATGAATTACAATGTTTAGTCAGTCCTTGATCTTTAAAGGTGCTATGCATTTATGTTTTGCGGTCTCAGAAAGGACTAGCGAGATACCATCTTGTTATATCATATTATGATTGTTTTGAGAAAGTGTTGTCATCCGAGTTTTATTATTATTGCTCGCTAGTTGATTATGCCATTGATATGAGTAAACATGAGACCTAAGTGTTAATGTGAATGTGGTTAGTCATAATCTTTGCTGAAAACATGAATGCTAGCTTTACATATTTACAACAACAAGAGCAAATAGAGTTTGTAAAAGTTTTTCTTTATCACTTTCAGTTCATAAACTGAATTGCTTGAGGACAAGCAAAGGTTTAATCTTGGGGCAGTTGATACGTCTCCGTCGTATCTACTTTTACAAACACTTTTGCCCTTGTTTTGGACTCTAATTTGCATGATTTGAATGGAACTAACCTGGAACGACGCTGTTTTCAGCAGAATTGCCATGGTGTTATTTTTGTGCAGAAATAAAAGTTCTCGGAATGACCTACAAATCCACGGAGCAACTTTTCAGAATTAATAAAAAATACTGGTGAAAAATTAGCGTCATGGGGCCCACACACTGGTCACGAGGGTGGGGGGGCGCCCCCTCCCCTAGGGCACGCCCCTGCCTCATGGGCCCCTTGGACGTCCACCAACCTCAACTCAAACTCCATATATTTGCTTCCGCGGAGGAAAAAATAAGAGAAGAAGGGTTCATCACGTTTTACGATATGGAGCCACGGCCAAGCCCTAAAACCTCTCGAGAGGGCTGATCTGGAGTCCGTTCGGGGCTCCGGAGAGGGGAATCCATCGCCGTCGTCATCATCAACCATCCTCCATCACCAATTTCATGATGCTCACCGCCGTGCGTGAGTAATTCCATCGTAGGCTTGCTGGACGGTGATGGGTTGGATGAGATTTACCATGTAATCGACTTAGTTTTGTTAGGGTTTGGTCCCTAGTATCCATTATGTTCTGAGATTGATGATGCTATGACTTTGCTATGCTTAATGCTTGTCACGAGGGCCCGAGTGCCATGATTTCAGATCTGAACCTATTATGTTTGCATGAATATATGTGAGTTCTTGATCCTATCTTGCAAGTCTATAGTCACCTATTATGTGTTATGATCCGTTAACCCCAAAGTGACAATAATCGGGATACTTACCGATGATGACCATAGTTTGAGGAGTTCATGTATTCACTAAGTGTTAATGCTTTGGTTCGGTACTCTATTAAAAGGAGTCCTTAATATCCCTTAGTTTCCGTTAGGACCCCGCTGCCACGGGAGGGTAGGGCAAAATATGTCATGCAAGTTCTTTTCCATAAGCACGTATGACTATATTCGGAATACATGCCTACATTACATTGATGAACTGCAGCTAGTTCTGTCTCACCCTATGTTATAACTATTACATGAGGAATCGCATCTGTCATAATTATCCATCACTGATCCAATGCCTACGAGCTCACATATTGTGTTTGCTTTGTTACTTTGTCGTTTATACTGTTACAATTACTACAAAACTGATACTGTTACTTTTGCTACTGTTACCGTTACTTCCATACTACTTTGCTACTAAATACTTTGCTACTGATACTAAGTTATCTAGGTGTGGTTGAATTGACAACTCAACTGCTAATACTTGAGAATATTCTTTGGCTCCCCTTGTGTCGAATCAATAAATTTGGGTTGAATACTCGACCCTCGAAAACTGTTGTGATCCCCTATACTTGCGGGTTATCAGTCGCCCGGTATGTCTCCCTCCTTCCCTTCTCCATCCATCCCTCCCTTCTCCCTCCCTCCCTCCGACCCTGCCTCTCCCTCCATCCCCTGCCCTTCTCCCTCCCTGCTCCCTCCCTTCTCCCTCCCAGCCCTCTCCCTCTGATCCCTCCTGCATTGCGTAGATAGATGAATGGATAGATAGATAGATGGTTAGAGCAATGGTTTTTTGATATATTGTGTAGATAGACAAACGGATGGATGGATGGATATATATATATATATATATATATATATATATATATATATATATATATATATATATATGGATGGATGGACAGATGTTAGGGTTAGAACTAGGGGATTGTTAGTAAATGCATAGGTCTTTTCATTTTTTAAGGTTAGAACAAGGCCAGTTTTACCAATTTTTAGAGTTTGAACTAGGTTTAGAGAAATGGATGGATAGATGGGAAGTACAAATTATTAGGGTTAGAACTAGGTTTTATAAGTTTAGGAGAAATTTTTAGACATAGGGTTTTACTAAGTCCTAGGATGATGATAATAATGTTTTTGTTTATATTTTGTTTTTGCATAAATAAAGGAGCCCATGTCGTCGCCGCCGTCGTCCCCGTCATAGGCCCCCTTTGACCTCGAGGTGAGACTAGCCAAATATCCATGTCAATATGAGTCCTATAAGATAGTTTGAAATGTTTTTGTTCATATTTTCAACCATTGAAATGCAATGACCATCAAGTTTGAATGCAAATAGGATATGTCCTTCGAGTGGCCTATGTTTTGCCGAAGTGTTGATTTATTTCCGTTCTGGCAAATTTTAGGCGCTCGATATGTCCTTTTTTAGCAAGGGTCATGCCATATTTTTCCGTGAATTTTGGCATGACTTGTGCTAAAATATGTAGGATATATCGAGTGTCCTGGATTTAGTTTTTGTAGTACATATATTTAATTTTAGAAGTTTAATCTTTGAATTATGAATATAGGAAATGTCATCAGACAAAAGTCCCGTGGAGTGCTCCTGGTGTAGCGACAACCGGGTGTTCTGCGACAAGCCTCACTTGGTAGAAGGTTGGCGTTTCAGCATTAAGCTCAAGGAGGCCTTCGATAGTGAAACGGTACGCTACGACGCAAAGTGTTTTTTTCGTAATTAAGCTCGCCTTCTACTACTTCAACGTGTAATTTTCGTCTTTTACAATTGGACTAGCTTATCCCATGCCATGAAAGACGCTATGTCTTGCAGATGATGGGTTTTGAAGATCATGAGAGGAATGAAACAAAGAAAATTCTCCTAAGGACCCATCATGGTATGTATTTTGAGGTAAATCTATACAATTCTGAGAGCGTATCCAATTTTTGTTGCCCGTATTGCGAAGCACTTTGCAAGATGTATGATTTTCAAGAGGATATGTTTGTCACCATGGATCTTGGTGATCTTGACATCAAGGTAGACAATTTGGACACCTTGTTGATACGCTTCCAATTCTACCACTATGTGAGTTTCTCAAACATAGTTATTAAGTAATTTATATTTTTTATTTCAAAATAGTTGACAACTTATTTCCATTGATAGCTTATTTTCATTCTTCAAAGAATGTGCAGAAGTTGGTAGACAGAACCTACTACACCGATGGCTCTGAGTTAACTTATCAGGAGAAAAATCACCTGGTCGCATTTTGTACTGATCTTGAGAATTACAATGTTTATTATCAAACTCCTCCACATTATGGTCAATATGTGCCACTAGTGCACGTGTTGAACTATGCTAACATCCATGGAGATCTCATGGTAAGATTTTTTTAGTATTACAACATCCGTGCATCTTTCGCATAAATTCTTCTAAAACTGAACTACATTGCTAACTACGAAGTTATTACTATGTTTTTCAACAGATAATCCTGCAGGAGTGTGTGCCTCTTCTGATGTTTCCAAAAGGTCGCCTTGATGTTTTGAATATACAGCCAGGTCATCCTACGAATCACTCATTTTCATATTGGATTTCTAAAAGCAATGAAGACATGACAATCAAAGATTGGAACAAATGTATGGCCACTTGAAAGGAGGTACTTGGAAGCAACATTAGGCGAAGTGCAAGAATTGGAGACATGATTATCTCCATTCTCCATAATGGAGAGTCAGGGCCTATCTTGTTTTATGCTATTTTACCTAAGGGAAGGTAGTAGGTTCTAGCTAATACTGATGATCATGTGCGATCATGTGCTAAGAACAACTAAGTAGGATTGGTTAGATGACTATGATGATGATGTGGTATTGAGTAGAAGTTGTATGATCGATGATGATGAGTAGGACTTGTTATTATGATACCAATGATGAGTTATTTATTATTATGATCCATGATGCATGATGCTAAGTTGTTATATGAGCATGATGAGTTATTTTATATATTCGTAGGTGAAATGAACATGGAATAGATTCAAGTGGAGGCAGCATGTGGTGCACATCGAAAGTACTACTAATCCAAACTAGATCAAGTTTGGATTAGTAGTACTTTCGACATGCACCACATGTTGCCTCCACTTGAATCTACTCCACGTTCATTTCACCCACTGTTATATATAATAACTAATCATGGTAATAAAATCATATGATGAAAGTACTATATATAAAACCACAACGTAAGTAAGCTGTATTTTAAAAAATACAGGAAAAGTTAGCAGCAGCGCTTTCCAGAAGAAACGCTATGGCTACTTTTTATTATCTGTAGTGTTTTACCAGATAAAGCGCTACTACTAACTTGGTATAGCAGTAGCACTGGCATTCTAGCGCTACTGCTAACAGTTAGCTGTAGCGCCTTAGTGGTAGTGCTTGTACAAGCGCTACTACTAGCTACAAAACAAGCGCTACTACTAGGGTTTTCCCTAGTAGTGGTAGGTGCTGTTATCATAGAGTTAGAATATATTACTTAAGTATTATAAATAGCGAGTGTGAAATAATGATGGGTCGGTGTGCGGAATTATCCTAGGCAATTGTTAACAAGACCGGTAATCACTATTGCAATTTCATATGAGAGAGAGGCATAAGCTAACATACTTTCTCTTCTTGGATCATATGCACTTATGATTGGAACTCTAGCAAGCATCCACAACTACTAAAGATCATTAAGGTAAAATCCAACCATAGCATTAACATATCAAGTCCCCTTTATCCCATACGCAACAATCCCCTTACTCGGGTTTATGCTTCTGTCACTCAAGCAACCCACTATAAGCGAATCATGAACTTATTGCAACACCCTACAGCGGGAATCCCTCACGCTTGAGTGACACGGAGGGAATAATAGGACAACACCAAAATAAAACATACAACTCATACCAATCTAGATGATCAATCAACCCAAAGACAAAGGATATTAAAAACATCATAGGATGGCAACACATCATTAGATCGTAATATGTGGCATAAAGCACCATGTTCAAGTAGGGATTACAGCGGGGTGCGGGAGAGTCGGCCGCGTAAAAGAGATGAGGATGGTGATGATGATGGTGATGTTGATGAAGACGCTCACCGCGGTGATGATTCCCCTCCCCATGGCACTCCGGCGCCGCCGAGAGAGAGGAGGAGAGGTTGTCACCCTTGTGCTTCCTCCTCCATGGCCTCCCCCCTGGGTGGGTAGAGGTTCTCCCTTTGGTCCTTGGCCTTCATGGTGATGATGGACCCTCCGAGATCCTCCTCCATGGCCTCCAGTGATGATGGCCCCCTCCGGCAGGGTGCCAGAGGGGGCCTAGATTGATTTCTTGTGGCTATAGAGGCTTGCGGCAGCGGAACTTCCAATCTAGGTTATGTTCTGGAGGTTTGGGTATTTATAGGAGATATTGGCGTCAAGAACATGTCAGGGGCCCCACGGAGAGTCCACGAGGCAGGGGGCGCGCCCTAGGGGGGGTGCCCTCCACCCTCATGGGGCCCACGGGATTCCCCTCCAGTAACTCCTTGTTCTAGTATTTTTTATATTTTCCAGAAAATTCTCCGTTGATTTTCAGCGTATTCTGAGAACTTTTATTTCTGCACAAAAAAACACCACGGTAGTTCTGTTGAAAACAGCGGCAGTCCGGGTTAGTTCTAATCAAATCATACCAAAATCATATAAAACTATTGTAAACATGGAATGATTACTTCATAAATTATAGATACATTGGCGACGTATCATCAATCAAGGGGGCTCCTAAGGTCGGTAAGGCTCTGATACCAACTTGTAGAGCCCAAGATGCGGTTATATCCTAATCACGTGGTGAATTCATGATCGGGGCACAACCACATTTCGAGTGCATAGCAAGGTGGATATCATTACAACATACCATGTACTGAATAGATGAGAATACAAGATAAAGGCTTACACTCGCCATATGTTACAACACTTATACCACAACACATCAATACATAACATTCATCAAGCAGAAGAGCAGGATCCGACTACGGATGAAATCAAACAAAAAAGAAGAACAACATCCACCCTGCTAGCCCAGGCGCCCAACCTGGAACCTAAATCCCTTGATCGAAGAAGCAGAAGAATAACTCCAAACAAGCAAGCATCGCACTTGTGTCAGATCATCGCATTACCTGTACCTGAAATTGTTGTTGTAGTAATCTGTGAGCCACGAGGACTCAGCAATCCCATTACCATGGGTATCAAGACTAGCAAAACTTAATGGGTATGGAATGGATAAGTGGTGAGGTTGCAGCAAGCGACTAAGCATTGTATGGTGGCTAACTTACGAGTACAAGAATAAGATGAGAAGCTACGCAAACGGTCGCAACTAGTAATGATCAAGAAGTGATCCTGAACTACTTACATTCAAACGTAACCCCATTGTGTTCTCTTCTTGAACTCACCCGAAAAGAGACCATCATGGTTACACACGCGGTTGGTGTATTTTAATTCGAATCTGGTGCCAAGTTCTCTACAATCGAACATTAACAAATTCCCATTTGCCACATAACCGTGGGCACGACTCTCAAAAGTTTAAACCCTGCAGGCGTGTCCCAACTCAGCCCATGACAAGCTCACGATCCGCGGAGACAATCCTCCATGGCGGGACATCTGATCAGACTCAGGATCTTGGTGCACAAGACATTTTGACAATGGTAAAACAAAACAAGGAAGACCTCCCGGTGTGCCGACAAATCCCGATAGGAGCCGCATGTATCTCATTCTTAGGGCACAATGGATGAGCGAAGCGTACAAGAGCCAAATACCCCAAGTTTCCTAGGGGCAGCCCCACACGGTGCTCTAGTTTGGACCAACACTAAGAGGAGCACTGGCCAGGGGGTTGATTAAGAGTCCTTGGGTGCTAGCCGGTCCCTATGCAAGTTTTAGTTGTTATTAGGCAAATGGTAAAACCAATGTTGGGCCTTGCTGGAAGAGTTTTATTCAAAGCGAACTGTCAAGAGGGGCCTATAAACCCTCATCGTGTTAGGGACGCAAAATCAAGGAACATAACAATGGTATGACGGAAACTAGGGTGGCAAGAGTGGAACAAAACACCAGACATAAGGCCTAGCCTTTAACCCTTTACCAAGTATATAGATGCATTAATTAAATATAAGAGATATTGTGATATCCCAAGATATCCAAGATATCCATACCCCAACGTGGAACAACCTACAACTAGCAACGCTATAAGAAGGGCTCAGCAAAGCGGTAACATAACCGAACAACGGCTGCTAGGATGATGGAAAAGGTTACACGCTGTTTCATGGTATAATGGGAGACTAGATAAAAAAGTGGTGGGTGATACGTCTCCGATGTATCTATAATTTTTGATTGTTCCATGCTATTATATTACCTGTTTTGGATGTTTAATGGGCTTTACTATACAGTTTTATATTATTTTTCGGACTAACCTATTAACCGGAGGCCGAGTCCAAATTGCTATTTTTTTTGCCTATTTCAGTGTTTCACAGAAAAGGAATATCAAACGGAGTACAAACGCAATGAAACCTTCAGGAGAGTTATTTTTGGAGCAAACGCAATCCAGGAGACTTGGAGTGGACATCAAGAAGCAACCGAGGAAACCACGAGGTAGGGAGGTGCGCCCTAGGGGGGTGGGCGTGCCTCCCACCCTCGTGGGCCCCTCGTGGCTCCCCTGACCGACTTCCTTTGCCTATATATACTCACGTACCCTGAAAACATCCAGGAGCACCACGAAACCCTATTTCCACCGCCGTAAACTTCTGTACCCGTGAGATCCCATCTTGGGGCCTTTTTCGGCGCTCCACCGGAGGGGGGATCAATCACGGAGGGCTTCTACATCAATGCCATAGCCGCTCCGATGAAGTGTGAGTAGTTTACCACAAACCTTTGGGTCCAAAGTTATTAGTTAGATGGCTTCTTCTCTCTCTTTGGATCTCAATACAAAGTTCTCCTTGACTTTCTTGGAGATCTACTCGATGTAATTCTTTTTGCGGTGTGTTTGTCGAGATCCGATGAATTGTGGGTTTATGATCAAGATTATCTATGAACAATATTTGAATCTCCTCTGAATTCTTTTATGTATGATTTGTTATCTTTCCAAGTCTCTTCAAATTATCAGTTTGGTTTGGCCTACTAGATTGATCTTTCTTGCAATGGGAGAAGTGCTTAGCTTTGGGTTCAATCTTGTGGTGTCCTTTCCTAGTGACAGCAGGGGCAGCAAGGCACATATTGTATTGTTGCCTTCAAGGATAAAAAGATGGGGTTTATATCATATTGCTTGAGTTTATCCCTCTACATCATGTCATCTTGCCTAATGTGTTACTCTGTTCTTATGAACTTAATACTCTAGATGCATGCTAGATAGCGGTCGATGTGTGGAGTAATAGTAGTATATGCAGAATCGTTTCAATCTACTTGTCACGGACGTGATGCCTATATACATGATCCTGCCTAGATATTCTCATAACTATGCACTTTTCTATCAATTGCTCAACAGTAATTTGTTCGCCCACCGTAATACTTATGCTATCTTGAGAGAAGCCACTAGTGAAACCTATGGCCCCCGGGTCTGTTTTCCATCATATAAGTTTTCGATCTACTTTATTTTATAATCTTTACTTACCAATCTATATCATTAAAATACAAAAATATATTTATTTATCTTATTATCTCTATCAGATCTCACTTTTGCAAGTGGTTGTGAAGGGATTGACAACCCCTTTATCGTGTTGGTTGCAAGGTTATTATTTGTTTGTGTAGGTATGAGGGATTTGCGTGTAGCCTCCTACTGGATTGATACCTTGGTTCTCAAAAACTGAGGGAAATACTTACGCTACTTTGCTGCATCACCCTTTCCTCTTCAAGGGAAAACCAACACATGCTCAAGAGGTAGCAAGAAAGATTTCTGGCGCCGTTGCCGGGGAGTCTACGCACAAGTCAAGACATGCCAAGTACCCATCACAAACTCTTATCCCTCGCGTTACTTTATTTGCCATTTGCCTCTCGTTTTCCTCTCCCCCACTTCACCCTTGCCGTTTTATTCGCCCTTCTTCTATTCGTCTTTTCGTTTGCTTTGATTTCTTACTTGGCTCGTTTGCTCGTTTGGTTGGAATAGTTGTTTATTTATTGCTAAACAGAGAACCTAAGATCTATGGATCATCATCCGCTTGCCAATCTTTTAAGAGATCCAATTATGATGAACCAAGTTCTAGTGATTTGAGAGCACTAGATTATCTTTATGAAGCTTTGCTCGAAATTCGTGAATCTGGAAATTATGATGAAGAAATTTATGAAGATATTCACGATAACTCTTGAATAAAAAGCATGATTGTAATGATTTTACTATAAATTCTCTTGATGTCAATTGTGCTAATAATATGCAAAACCCTAAGCTTGGGGATGCTAGTTTTGCTATGTCTACTACTTGTTGCAATGATCATGATTGGGGTGATTCTTCTTATAATCTTGAAAATTTATTTAAGCCCCATGATGAATATAAGATTGATAATAGTGTTTGCAATAATATTGAAAGTGAGTTTGGAAGAGTGTCAACTTTAGATCCCACATATTTGGAGAATGTTCAATCTTATGGTATTTTTGATAAAAGTGGGTTTGGAGAGGTCTTGACTTTAGTTAATGATAATCCCACTATTTTGGAAGAGTGTCAACTTCACATGCATGTGGATCGTGTTAAGAATATGTTATGTGATAGCTATTTTGTTGAATTTGCCTATGATCCTACATGGAATTATTATGAGAGATGAAAATATGGTCGTAGAAATTTTTATCTTACTAAATTACCTCTCGTCATGTTGATATTGCTATCGTCTCTTTCTTCTTCCTTGCATATGCTAGTTTTTGCTTGCCATGCAAATTTGTTTGCTTATAATATGACTATGCATAGGAAGTATGTTAGACTTAGATGTGTTTGTCACATGTTTTATGATGCTCTCTTTATGCTTCAATTCTTGTCTTTTATGTGAGCATCATTGAGATCTCAATGCCTAGCTAAAAATGCTTTAAAGAAAAGCGCTTGTTGGGAGATAACCCAATATTTTTCCTTGATGTTATTCAATAAATAATTCATCTAGCCTCTGGTTAGATGTAGTTTTGTGTTTTAATTGGTGTTTGTGCCAAGTAAAACCTTTAGGATAACCGACAATAATAGTTAACTTGATCTTGCTGAAAATCAGAAACTTTTGCACCCACGAGAATAATTTTAATAAATCACACGAACATGCTTTTCAGTTGCTTCTTTTTGCAGAAGATTAATAGACCAATTACCTAGAACTTCCTAATTTGGTAGGATTTTTAAGTTTCTAGAAGTATTCGAAAGTTACAGATTGCTACAGACTGTTCTGTTTTTGAAAGATTCTGTTTTTCGTGTGTTGTTTGCTTATTTTGATGAATCTATGGCTAGTATCGGGGGGTATGAACCATAGAGAAGTTGGAATACAGTAGGTTTAACACAAATATAAATAAAGAATGAGTTCATTACAGTACCTTAAAGTGGTGGTTCGTTTTCTTGTACTAACGGAGCTCATGAGATTTTCTGTTGAGTTTTGTGTTGTGAAGTTTTCAAGTTTTGGGTAAAGATTTGATGGATTATGGAATAAGGAGTGGCAAGAGCCTAAGATTGGGGGATTCCCAAGGAACCCCAAGGTAAAATTCAAGGACAACCAAAAGTCTAAGCTTGGGGATGCCTCGGAAGGCATCCCCTCTTTCGTCTTCGTCCATCGGTAACTTTACATGAGGCTATATTTTTATTCACCACATGATATTTGTTTTGCTTGGAGCATCTTGTATGATAAGAGTATTTGCCTTTAGTTTAACACAATCATCCTTTCTTTACAAACCTTTTGGAGAGACACACATGAATCGGAATTTATTAGAATACTCTATGTGCTTCACTTATATCTTTTGAGCTAGAAAATTTTGCTCTAGTACTTCACTTATATCTTTTTAAAGCATGGTGGTGGTTTTATTTTGTAGAAATTATTGATCTCTCATGATTAACTTATATTATTTTGAGAGTCTTTTAGAACAGTATGGTAATTTTCTTTGGTTATAAAACTAGTCCTAATATGATGGGCATCCAAGTTGAGTATAATAAAAACTATCATATAAAGTGTATTGAATACTATGATAATTTGATACTTGATAATTGTTTTGAGATATAAAGGTGGTAATGTTAGAGTCATGCTAGTTGGGTAATTGTGAAATTGAGAAATACTTGTGTTGAAGTTGGCAAGTCCCGTAGCATGCACGTATGGTAAAAGTTGTGTGACAAATTTGAAGCATGGGGTGTTCTTTGAGTGCTTTCCTTATGAGTGGCGGTCGGGGACGAGCGATGGTCTTTTCCTACCAATCTATCCCTCTAGGGGCATGCGTAGTAGTACTTTGCTTCGAGGGCTAATAAACTTTTGCAATAAGTATATGAGTTCTTTATGACTAATGTGAGTCCATGGATTATACGCACTCTTACCTTTCCGCATTTTTGCTAACCTCTACGGTACCGTGCATTGCCCTTTCTCATCTTGAGAGTTGGTGCAAACTTCGCCGGTGCATCCAAACCCCGTGATACAATACGCTCTATCACACATAAACCTCCTTTCATCTTCCTCAAAACAACCACCATACCTACCTATTATGGCCTTTCCATAGCCATTCTGAGATATATTGCCATGTAACTTTCCACCGTTTCGTTTATTATGACATGCTACATCATTGTCATATTGCTTTTGCATGATCATGTAGTAGACATCGTATTTGTGGCAAAGACACCTTTATAATTCTTTCATACATGTCACTCTTGATTCATCACATATCCCGGTACACCGCCGGAGGCATTTACATAGAGTCATATTTTGTCCTAAGTATTGAGTTGTAATTCTTGAGTTTTAAATAAATAGAAGTGTGATGATTTCCATTATTAGAGCATTGTCCCATGTGAGGAAAGGATGATGGAGACTATGATTCCCCCACAAGTCGGGATGAGACTCTGGACTTTATGAAAAATAAAAGAGGCCAAAGAAGCCCAAAGAAAAAAAACAGGCCAAAGAAGCCCACCAAATAAAAAAATGAGAGAAAATGAGAGAAGGGACAATGTTACTATCCTTTTACCACACTTGTGCTTCAAAGTAGCACCATGATCTTCATGATAAGAGAGTCTCATATGTTGTCACTTTCATATACTAGTGGGAATTTTTCATTATAGAACTTGGCTTGTATATTCCAATGATGGGGTTCCTCAAAATTGCCCTAGGTCTTCGTGAGAAAGCAAGTTGAACGCACACCCACTTAGTTTCCTTTTCATGAGCTTTCATACATTTATAGCTCTTGTGCATCTGTTGCATGGCCATTCCTACTCCTTCCATTGACATCAATTGATGGGCATCTTCCTAGCTCATTGATTAGCCGCGTCAATGTGAGACTTTCTTCCTTTTTGTCTTCTCTCATAACACCCATCATCATATTCTATTCCACCTATAGTGCTATATCCATGGCCTGCGCTCATGTATTGCGTAAGAGTTGAAAAGGCTGAAGCGCGTTAAAAAGTATGAACCAATTGCTCGACTTGTCATCGGGGTTATGCATAAGGGGAGCATTTTGTGTTACGAAAATGAAGCATGGCCAAACATATGATTTTGTAGGGATAAGCTTTCTTTGGCTATGTTATTTTGATAAGACATGATTACTTTGTTAGTATGCTTGAAGTATTATTATTTTTATGTCAATTTTAAACTTTTATCTTGAATCTTTTGGATCTGAACAATCATGCCACAATAAAGGAAATTACATTGAGAAATATGCTAGGTAGCATTCCACATCAAAAATTCTGTTTTTATCATTTACCTACTCGAGGACGAGCAGGAATTAAGATTGGGGATGCTTGATACGTCTCCAATGTATCTATAATTTTTTATTGTTCCATGCTATTATATTACCTGTTTTGGATGTTTAATGGGCTTTACTATACATTTTTATATTATTTTTTAGACTAACCTATTAACCGGAGGCCCGGTCCAAATTGCTGTTTTTTGCCTATTTCAGTGTTTCGCAAAAAAGGAATATCAAACGGAGTCCAAACGGAATGAAACCTTTGGGAGAGCTATTTTTGGAACAAACGCAATCCTGGAGACTTGGAGTGGACGTCAAAAAGAGAACGAGGAAGCCACGAGGCAGGGAGGCGCGCCCTAGGTGGGTGGGCGCCCCCCACCCTCGTGGGCCCCTCGTGGCTCCCCTGACTGACTTCCTTCGCCTATATATACTCACGTACCCTGAAGACATCCAAGAGCACCACGGAACCCTATTTCCACCGTCGTAACCTTCTGTACCCGTGAGATCCCATCTTGGGGCCTTTTCCGGCGCTTCGCCGGAGGGGGAATCGATCACAGAGGGCTTCTACATCAACGCCATAGCCTCTCCGATGAAGTGTGAGTAGTTTACCACAGACCTTCGGGTCCATAGTTATTAGCTAGATGGCTTCTTCTCTCTCTTTGGATCTCAATACAAAGTTCTCCTTGATCTTCTTGGAGATCTATTCGATGTAATTCTTTTTGCGGTGTGTTTGTCGAGACCCGATGATTTGTGGGTTTATGATCAAGATTATCTATGAACAATATTTGAATCTTGTCTGAATCCTTTTATGTATGATTTGTTATCTTTGCAAGTCTCTTCGAATTATCAATTTGGTTTGGCCTACTAGATTGATCTTTCTTGCAATGGGAGAAGTGCTTAGCTTTGGTTTCAATCTTGCGGTGTCCTTTCCTAGTGACAGCGGGGGCAGCAAGGCACGTATTGTATTGTATTGTTTCCATCGAGGATAAAAAGATGGGGTTTATATTATATTGCTTTAGTTTATCCCTCTACATCATGTCATCTTTCCTAATGCGTTACTCTGTTCTTATGAACTTAATACTCTAGATGCATGTTGGATAGCGGTTGATGTGTGGAGTAATAGTAGTAGATGTAGAATTGTTTCGATCTACTTGTCGCGGACGTGACGCCTATATACATGATCATGCCTAGATATTCTCATAACTATGCACTTTTCTATCAATTGCTCGACAGTAATTTCTTCACCCACCATAATACTTATGATACCTTGAGAGAAGCCACTAGTGAAACCTATGGCCCCGGGTCTATTTTCCATCATATAAGTTTCCAATCTATTTTATTTTGCAATCATTACTTTCCAATATATATCATAAAAATACAAAAAATATTTGTTTATCTTATTATCTCTATCAGATCTCACTTTTGCAAGTGGCCATGAAGGGATTGACAACCCCTTTATCGCGTTGGTTGCAAGATTCTTATTTGTTTGTGTAGGTACGAGGGATTTGCGTGTAGCCTCCTACTGGATTGATATCTTGGTTCTCAAAAACTGAGGGAAATACTTACGCTACTTTTCTACATCACCCTTTCCTCTTCAAGGGAAAACCAATGCATGCTCAAGAGGTAGCAGTGGGTAGCGCGACATAGCGATAGCATCGAGAGAACTAGCATAGCAATGATAGTAGTGAGATCTAGGATAACGGTCATCTTGCCTGAAATCCCGCTAGGAAGAAGAACGAGTCCATGAAGTAGACGAGCAAGCGTAGTCGAACGAATCCTCACAATCGCAACATTACCAAAACTAAGAAGCAACACCGGAAAGAAGCAAACACCATGGTAAATGCACAAGCATAAACATGGAATGATGCACAAACAAGTATGATGCATGCCCCGTTTAAATATGCATGGCATGGCAAAGTGCAACAAACAACACTACAAATTAAGTGGAGCTCAATATGCAACGAGTTGCATATTGACGAAACACCACAACCATTTATTTAGTTCTCTCCCGTTTATCTACTCATCAATATTAAATGTGGGTTAACATGGCAAGAGGTGAAGCATAACAAAACTACATATCTAGGCAATTTTAAATGAGTCCGGAAACAACAAACAACAATTCCGATAAATCCCCACATGTCATATTTGAATTTACATTTTATTGTTGTTAAACAGGAAAACAAAGTGCACCATGTTAATCTATGCATTTTTTCTACCCCATTTACATATAAAGTTTATTAAATTCAGAGCTATGGTTATGTAGTTATGAAATAAACCAGTTTAGCATGTCATTTATGCAAAACAAAGCGAGCAGAAAGTTTAAACATTTTAAACATGGATGGAAGTGAGATATTATGAAACTAGATGAAATTCTAAGCATTTTGCGTGTTTAATCATTTTAAACCGATACACGGTTAGTAAGATATGATATGCATGAACCAGGAGGGTTTTTCTGTAAAACTGTAAACCCTGGACAGAAAGATAAATTCGCAGCAAGGGAAAAAACCTACATTGGCGGAAACTTGCTGGGTCAATAGTGCACAGGAGAGGGGCTGTTGGGCTGCTCACCCATGGACCGAGGCCTGATTGGAAGCAGAGGAGGCCAGTAGGGGGCACGCTAGGCCGAAGTCGTGGTCGCGGTCCACGCAGGCGAGGAAGGCACGGTCAATGCAGTGAGCAGAGGCGCGTCGTCCCCCTACTCGAACGAAGCAAATGCGGGGCTGGGAATGCAGGCGGTCGAGGCAGCAGCTCATGGCGGTGGCGCTTGCCGGCGATGCTGGAGACCAGACTTGCGGTAGCGACGACGAGGCATGGCGGCGCAAGCGCGGGGAGGCGAAGGCGGTGGAGATGCAGCGAGGCGCAGGAATGATGCGGCAGCTCCGTCCGTGATCCTCCGGATCTGACGTAGCGGAGGACGGGGGGAGCTTGGGGCGGCTTGATTTGGTGAGAGATGGGGCCGATGGCGCGCGGAACGACGGCGGGGCAGGAGCTCCAGGAAGGGGTGGAGCTCCATAGGCCATCCATGGTGCTCCGACGAGAGAGGAAAAGGGAGGTTAGAGAGAAAGGAAGAGACAGTGCAAGGAAAAAGGGAGGTGCGAGACGAAGGGGACCTGGACGGCGCGCTCACTGACGGTCACCGGTTGCTGGAGGCGCGGGAGAGATAGTGGGATCCAGGAGGAGCTCGAGGATGCAGAATCCGGGCATGGGATGAGGAGGATCTCCTCTCCTGTGGGCTTGAGCGAGGCAAGGAGGAGGATTTGGTGGTGGCTGGCTGGTGGATCGAGAGGAGGCTGCGGGATTGGTCCGGCGAAGAAAACGAGGGAGGTGGGTGGTGCTGCGGATGGGTGTATTTGATAGGTGGCGGCGGCTGATCCAAGGAGGGAGGAGGTTGCGGGCTCCGGTTGGTGGTGCTGAAAACGAGGGAGGGAGAGGAGTGGTGGTGGGTGAGGGGATGGATGGATTGGACATGCTAGCTAGGGTTTCATCTGAATATATAGTAGGTGGTTGGCTTAGGGGCTATTGGGTCCCTCCGATCGTAATCGGACGGCCCGGAATAAATAGGTTAGGAAGTCCAAACAAAGAACCGAAGATATTTTAAGGATGTTTGGGGTTGATCCGGATCCATCGGTCACGACTGCCGGGGTCGGGTTCAGGGGAGTTTCAGACGCGCA